>NW_027397070.1:27541451-27601407 GCF_003265705.2 Callorhinus ursinus
AATTCTTTCAAAGAACCAGCTCCTAGTTTCGTTGATCTGTTCTACTGTTCTTTTGGTTTCTATTTCATTGATTTCTGCTCTGATCTTTATTATTTCTCTTCTCCTGCTGGGTTTAGGCTTTATTTGCTGTTCTTTCTCCAGTTCCTTTAGGTGTAGGGTTAGGTTGTGTATTTGAGACCTTTCTTGTTTCTTGAGAAACATAACTTTTAACATTAAAATGCATACTGATGGGCACCTGGGTGGCTCAGTTGGTTAAGCGTCTGCCTTCGGCTCAGGTCATGATCCTGGGATCCTGGGATCAAGTCCCATATCGGGCTCCCTGCTCTGCGGGGAGCCTGCTTCTCCCTCTCCTCCCCACTTGTGCTCTCTCTCACTATCTGTCTATCTCAAATAAATAAATAAAATCTAAAAAAAAAAATGCATACTGATGGGGCTTTTCAGTGGCACAGTTGGTTTAGTGTCCAACTCTTGGTTTCAGCTCAGAGTGTGGTCTTAAGGTCATGAGATCAAGCCCCACATTAGGCTCTGAGCTCCAGGCTTTAGGCTCCGAGCTCCAGGCTCTGTGCTCCATGCTCCAGGCTCGGGGCTTGAGGCTCTAGGCTCGAGGCTCTAGGCTCAGGGTGAAGTCTGCTTAAGATTCTCTCACTGTCTACCCCTCTCCCCAGCTCGTGCTCGCACTCACTTATCTCTCAAATAAATAAATTTTGGGGGGCGCCTGGGTGGCTCAGTTGGTTAAGTGACTGCCTTCGGCTCAGGTCATGATCCTGGAGTCCCGGGATCGAGCCCCGCATCAGGCTCCCGGCTCAGTGGGGATTCTGCTTTTCCCTCTGACCCTCCCCCCTCTCATGCTCTCTGTCTCTCATTCTCTCTCTCAAATAAATAAATAAAATCTTAAAAAAAAATAAGTAACTCTTTTAAAAAATAAATGTATACTGATAAAATTATTTTTACTCTAATATTCCTTTCCATTTCAGAAAAAAATAAGAATTATAAAAATATAGAACATATATTATTTTTTAAAAGATTTTATTTATTTATTTGACAGAGAGAGAGACAGTGAGAGAGGGAACACAAGCAGGGGGAGTGGGAGAGGGGGAAGCAGGCCTCCCACCGAGCAGGGAGCCCAATGTGGGGCTCCATCCCAGGATCCTGGGAACATGACCTGAGCCGAAGGCAGACGCTTAACGACTGAGCCACCCAGGCACCCATAGAACATATTATCATTTTTAATGAACAAAATAACTTATCAGCACAAAAAGTTTTAAACCAATGTAGATGCTTAGTCCCTATAATGATAGGTTGGGATTATCTGTATAAAAGACCACTCAGTAGCATGGTTGGAATAAAAGTTAAGCTTTTAAGTTTATTTCTCTGGTCAGGGATATGCACAAATTTTATCTAGGTAGGAGTGTAAAAGGAATCATTGTCTGATACTTAGTCTCGGATCAGCTTGTCTCTCAGTCCAGTCAGCCATTTACAAATAATGCATTCTCTCTCTCTCCTGAATTTGTAAGTTTTATTTACTATGTAAAACTTTCTGTCCAATGTTCACTCAACACTTTATCCATATTAATTTAATGTATTGGAATGGGAAACAGTATCAGCATCTTGCAGAGACACAGTAACATTCAATTTGACTGATTTCTGATCTTTTCATGCAGACCCGCTGATCCTATAAAACCAAGGCAGTGGTTTATAGTAATTTAAGCCGTAATTAAAGAAATAGGCTAAAATACTATGAGTGGCTTTCTTCCACCACCCCGAAATAACCAGAATTTGGGGAGGGTGCTGGTAAGGAAATAGAGGCTGCACCATCCTCTGTAATGGTATGATTACCACTTTCCCAGTACTTTACTATAATTTCTCTTGAATTATGAGGATTTACTCTATCCATCTTAAGTTGTGGCACTTCTTTACTTTGCTGCCTTCATTACTCCAGTTCTTATACCCCAAGTCTTACTTCTTATTATGTTGCTGAGTAGACCCACCACACACTTGTTCCATTTTTAAACATCCATAGAAGCCAGAGATCTAATTTCATTGTCTTTGCAGCATGAAACTATTTTTGAAACTGTTTAGATCTTATAGTTATCAAAATTCAGTTGACCCTTGAACAACAGAGGGATTAGAGACACTGACCCACTACACAGTTTAAAACCCACATATGACAGGGTGCCTAGGTGGCTCAGTTTGGTTAAGCAGCTGACTCTTGATTTTGGTTCAGGTCATGATCTCGGGGTCCTGGGATCGAGCCCCATATCGGGGCTCTGTGCTTAGCGGGGAGTCTGCTTGAGATTGTCTCTCACACTCTCCCTCTGCCCTTTCACCCACTCATACTCTCTCTCTCATAAATAAATAAATCTTTTTAAAAAGTAAAATAAAATAAAATCCACATATAACTTTTGACTCCCCAAAAACTTCTTCTAATATCTTTGTTTCTTTTCAAGTATAGGTGACACACTGACTCCTCAAAAATTTAACTACTAATAGCCTACTGTTGACTGGAAGCCTTACCAATAATATAAACAGTCAGTTAACATATACTTTGTTTGTATATTATATGTATTATATATTGTTTCCTTATAATAAAGTAAACTAGAGGAAAGAAAATGTTATTAAGAGGATCATAAATAAGTAAGGGTGCCTGGGTGGCTCAGTTGGTTAAGTGCCTGCCTTCAGCTCAGGTCATGATCCTGGGGTCCTGGAATCGAGCCCTGAGTTGGGCTCCCTGCTCAGCAGGGAGTCTGTTTCTCCCTCTCCCTCTGACTCTCCCCCCTGCTCGTGCTCTCACTCATGCTCTCTCTGTCTCTCTCCCTCTCTCTGTCTCAAATGAATAAATAAAAAGTCTTTAAAAAAAAAGAAAATCATAAGCAAGAGAAAATAAATTTACAATACTGAGTATTAAACAAAAAAATCTGTGTATAAATGGACCCATGCAATTCAAACCTGTTGTTCAAGGATTAACTGTATTATTTTTTAATTTGCTAATTGCTATTACTTTGTTTTCTTATTGTTGCTTAGTTTGGCATTTTAATTTCAAAATAGAAATAGCATTTGTGAGATTGTTTCAAAAAAATATACTTAGGATTCTGCGTCTGGTAATGGCTGAGTAGCTTCTATTGGACAAACCTTCCACAGATAGCAATGATAAATTCTGGACAAAATATAAAAACACTGAAGACACTGGAGAGCAACCACTTAGAAGAAGAAAATGACACTGAGTAAGTTTCCTGTTTTTTACAGCTTCTAGCCTGAGGGAAGTTCTCATCCATGGGGCAGCCAAAAATTGAAGAGTTTTACTTGCTTGATGAATCAGAAGACAAAATTCAAGTAACTACCACAGATGGAAAATTAGTGGGAAATATCAGGAAGAAGACACCCAGATAGAGGAAGCTACAAATTCTGCCACATTTTTATCTGATACCTGAACTACATATGAGCAGGACAGAATCAAAGCAGCATAGTTAAGGATATTTCAGCTGCTATCCATTCTTAGGAGATGGTTTGGGATTTGAGTCTAGCCAAGTTAATTTTTGCTTTAAAAAAACAAAAAGGAAAAGGAAAAAAAAATCAGTAATTTTCAGAAGAATATAACAGAACCCAAACTCTCTAAAACATGTCACTGGCAAGGTCCAGAACACAATCCAAGGTTACTGGATATATGAAGAAATAGGAAAAATACAACTCATACTCAAAAAGCAAAAAGCAATCATTGGAGGCAATTCCCCCTTCCAGATGACTTAGATGTTGGCTATATCAGACAAAGATTTTATAATATGCTCAAGTATGATTAAGGAAAATATACTTTGGTAGATAAATAAATAGGAAATCTCCAGAGAAATAGAAACTATAAAACGAAATTCTAGAATTAAAAAGTACAATATTTAAAATTAAAAAGTCACCAGTTGGGCTTAACAGCAGATAGGAGATGAAAGAAAAAAAAGTCAATGAACTTAAATCAACAGAGAGTATCCAAATTGAAGAACAGAGGAGGTGAGGGGAAAGATAATAAAATGAACAGAATCTCAGGACCTGAGTATGTATAAGTGGAATCCCCAAAGGAAAAGAGATAAAAAATGAGGTTGGAAAAAATATTTGAAGAAATCATGATTGAAATTTTTCAACTTTGATGAAAGACATAAATTTACAGTTTCATGAAGCTCAGCAACCCCAATCAGGATAAATGTAAAGAAAGTCTCACCTAAGTTCATTATAGTCAAAGTACTTAAAACCAAAAATAAAAAGCAAATCTTGAAAGCAGAGAAAAATGACACATACATAAGGGAACACTGATTCAAATGATTAATCACTTCTCATCAGAAATAAAGGAGGCCAGAAGACATGGAAACATCTTTAACATGCTGAAGGAAAAATGTGGTCAACTGAAATCTATATCCAATCAAAATATAAAGAATATAAAGCATGATGAAAAAAATAAAAGCATCTTCCAATACAACTAAGAGGGTTAGTTACCAGCAGACCTGCATTACAAGAAATCTTAAGAAAATTCTACAGACTGAAGGGAAATAAAGTCAGTTTGAATTTCATCTCTTCAGGAAGGAATGAAGAATACAAGAAATAGTAAATATGTGGGTAAATATAATTTCTTAATTTCTATTTTCTTTAAGATTTTATTTATTTGAGAGAGAGAAAGAGAAACAGCATGAGAGGGGAGTGGGTCAGAGGGAGAAGCAGGCTCCCCGTTGAGCCGGGATCCTGATGTGGGACTCGTTCCGGGACTCCAGGATCATGACCTGAGCGGAAGGCAGTCGCTTAACCAACTGAGCCACCCAGGCGCCCTAATTTCTTAATTTCTAAAAAAGAAATATGACTGTGCAAAGCAAAACTTATAATGTGAGGCTAATAATTCTCTATGTAGTATATATAACAACCATAGCAACTATAGCATAAAGGACAGGGGATAAATGTATCATATGGTTACAAGTTCTTACATTTTATGTCAAGTGGTATAATATTAACTCTTACTTAGACCATGAAAAGTTAAGGATATATATTATAATCTCTAGAGTAGTGGTTCTCAAACTTTTTAGTCTCAAGACCTCATTACTTCCCTGAAAATTATTGAGAACCCCAAAGAGCTATTGTTTATATAGATTATAGCTACCTATATATACATTATTAGAAATAAAAATTGAGAAATTCTAAAAATATTTATTAATTCATTTAAAATAATAAAAAATCCATTGTTAACATGTTTTTATGAAATATAATTGTATTTTCCAAAACAAAAATAAATTAGAAGATCGACATTGTTTTACCTTTTGCAGATCTCTTTAATTTCTAATTTAATGAAAGACAGCCATATTTTCATGTTTTCTTCTGCATTTAATCTACTGTGATATGTCATTTAGGTTGAAGTATATGAAGAAAGTCCTCCCACGTATATGTAGTTGAAAAATGGAGGAGAATTTTAATGACCTTTTCAAATAATTGTGGATATTCTTCTTTAATACTACACCAAAAATCTGAAGTAGAGGTTTCTTGAAGGTTAGTTGCCATGTGGAATCTAAAACCATATTAGTGAACCTTCTGTACTACCATTGGTCTATCTTACACTTTGAATGATTGTGTAACATCATGCATTGATCATTGAAAGAGAGTAGTCACAGATCTTCAAAATGATGATACATTTCATTGGACAATATTCAAAATCACATGTGTTAATATCACCTCCAATCTCATTAGAAAAGTGTTTAAGTTTTCAGAAGCTTCCATGCTAGTCTTTCCGTGGACATAAGTGCTTACAAGCTTTCAAAAATCCTAATTTTAATTTGAAAATTTATATTTCACCATTGGCAATAGTGTCAGGTATTTTCCTTGAAGTGAAAGGTTCATTTCATTTATTTTCAAAAGAATGTATACCCTAATAACCAAGTCTGAATAACCATTGTTTGTCTTCCATAGTTGTTTAAGTCAAAAATGGTGTTCTTTTCATATCTGGTAATACTCTGTGTATAACCAAAAAAGTGGCTACTTCAGCTCACAAGTCAAACAACCACGTAAGTGCTTTTACTCAAGACAACCACTCTACTTCAGCATGCAGTAGAATTGCTGTAATTGTCTCATCTCATCACACAGAGTATTAAATAGACACATACTCTAGGGTTGGTAACTAATAAATATTTTCACTGCTTTATCAAGGATATTCTTAAGTGAAACTGACTTTCTTTTTTAATTGGGAGTGCACAGCAGTAAAGAATACAATACAGTTTGGTGCCACTGCTTTGATTTGTGCTAAGGCCCAGACGTTTTAGTTACCATTGCTTTTGTACCATTAGTGAGCGTAGCAACATAGTTGACCCACAATAAACAATCAGAAGAGTTTTCAACACTTTGGATATTTCAGCCACTTATGTTTCTTCTCAGACATTGATCTAAAAGAGTATCTTCCTGGATGATTACCCGGTGCTGACGCCAGACGAATTCAAAAAAAATTAGTCTTGCTATATCAGGTTCATTTATTTGTAAGACAAAAAACAAATCTGTAGACAAGATATTAAATCACTCTTTGTTTTCAGTTAAGTCTTTAAATCTGAATTTCTGTATTATTGGAAAATGGCAATGCCATAATTTCTTGAATGGACTTCCCATAATTTCTTGAAGGCCCTGGTTTCTCAGCTATGTGTGCTTTCTCAACCAGTGTATAGTCAATGCTACATATTATAGCAATATAATAATGTAGTCTGTGAAACGTTTGAATGGCTTTTTCATTCCTAGTTTGGAAAGTTATAAAAACAATTTTTGGCATTTAAAGTGCTCACCACACCTGCATTTAACTTTTCAGTTCCTTTTGCTTTTAAACTCTGAATGATTGGTCTCAAAATGACGCTGCAGCCTCACTGGGCCGTAATACTATTCAAAAAGTTTCTCTCTAGAAGACACAATAAGGTAAATATCAACATTTGCAAAGCCTATTGAAAGCTAGTTTTCATTACATTTTATTTGATAAAACAAAACAGAAATCAGTTTCATCCAGTTCCTTTGAGGTAGATTCCTTTCTTTATTGAGTCAGAGAATTCTAATCACTTTCATCTTTCTCAGCATCTTAGAGGTAAACAAGGACATTGTGTGTTGAGAAAGATATTTTTTATTGTGGCAAAATATACATAACATTAAAATAACCATTTTACTCATTTTTAAGTGTACAGTTCAGTAGCATTAAGTATATTCATATTGTTGTACAACCATCACCAGAACATTTCATTACCCCATACTGAAACTCTGTATCCATTAAAAAATAATTCCCTATTCTTAACCCAACAATCCATTCTTAAATATGAAAAAAATATGTTTTCACTTTAGAGTAAAATATGACTAATTTCTAAAATGGGTTTAATATCAAGTTTTAAATTTTTTAAAATTCTTAAATATTGTAAAACAAATCTAT
Organism: Callorhinus ursinus; assembly: GCF_003265705.2. Lineage (NCBI taxonomy): Eukaryota > Metazoa > Chordata > Mammalia > Carnivora > Otariidae > Callorhinus > Callorhinus ursinus. The sequence goes on from NW_027397070.1 coordinate 27,548,860, forward strand.
CAGGAATACCTATTCCTGTTGTATTTCCATGGAGATACAGGATTTCAAAATAACTAAGTACTGGATGATAATAAGGTTTCAGCGGATATAACAGGTATAACCAAAGAAAACTAGTAAGAACCCAGTAAAAGTAAGAGAACAAGCTGAGTTCATCTCTTAAAGTGCACATATTTATACCCTAATTCTATTATAACAGGAATTCTAGAAAACACAAAAATACATATGCACACAAAATGTTGACATCATTTCTCATGTAGCCTCTGGAAAACTCTGCTGTGCATTCTAAAGAGGATTAGAGTACAAAACATCTCAGTATTTTTAATCATTTTGATTTTGATCTTTAAGTTCCCTGGACCATACTTTTTAAGAACTGCTGCCCTAGAGCAACCACGTAAGGCAAAACAAAACAAACAAAAACTAGTGAAGTATAGTTAAAAATCCAACAGATAAATTAAAATGGAATTCTAAAAAATATTCAATTAACCCAAAAGAACACAGGAAATAAGAGATAGAGGAAAAACAAACAACACCAATAACAAAACACAAGGGGGCAAACAGAAAACAAACAGTAAAATGTAAGATCTAAATCCAAACATATCACCAATTATGTTCAACGTTAATGAACTAAACACTCCCATTAAAAAGTAGAGACTGTCAAAATGTCACTGTAAATATAAAAAAGATATGTCAAAAATAAATAGATGGAAACTAATATACTATGCATTCAGTATAAGAGTAGAAGGCCCTTTAATATCAGATAAAATAGACTTAAAGACAGAGTATTACCAGATATGAAAAGATACCTTCATCAGGAAGCAAAGAGTATTACCAAATATAAAGAGATACATTTCTTCAGAAAGACATAAAAATTATAAATATGGGCATTAAGGAGGGCACATGGTGTGATGAGCACTGGGTGTTATTTGCAACTGATGAATTATTGAACTCTACATCTGAAACTAATGATGTACTATATGTTGGCTAATTGAATTTAAATTAAAAAAAATATAAATGTGCACATGAAGCCAAGGAAATAAAGCAGAAAAAAGATTTACCAAATAGTAAGAAATAAAGGGGGGAAATCTGTACAATTGTAGTTGGAGATTGTGATGCCCCATCCTCAACAATTGATAAAACAAAGAATCAGTGCAAAAAATCTGAACAACACTATCAACACGCTTAAGCTAATTGACTCTCAATAACTGGAGAGTACACATTTCTTTCAACTAAGCATGGAAATGGTCATCAAAATAAACCATATAATGGGCCATAAGACAAGTATCAATACATTCAAAAGGACTGGATTCAAAAAGTGTTCTCTTGCCATAATGCAATTAAATACCAATAACTATGATATATTAAAAAATCCAAATATTTAAAAATTATATAATGTAATTCTAAATAACTCATGGGAAAGGGAAGAAATCACAATGGAAATTAGAAAATATTTCATGTAGGGATACCTGGGTGGCTCATTGGTTAAGCGTGTCTGCCTTTGGCTCAGGTCCTGATCCCAGGATCCTGGGATCAAGTCCTACATCGCAGGGAGACTGCTTCTCCCTCTGCTTGCAGCTCCCCCTGCTTATGCTCTCTCTATCTGACAAATAAGTAAATCTTAAAAAAAAAAGAAAGAAAATAAAATATTCCATATAGAAGGGAATAAAATATAATATGCCAAAATTTGTAGGATACTGCTAAAATAGTGCTTGAAGAGAAAAATATACCTTTAAATGCTCTATATTAGAATAGAAGACAGGGCGCCTGGGTGGCTCAGTTGGTTAAGCAACTGCCTTCAGCTCGGGTCACGATCCTGGAGTCCCGGGATGGAGTCTGGCATCGGGCTCCCTACTCGGCAGGGAGTCTGCCTCTCCCTCTGACCCTCTTCCCTCTCGTGCTCTCTATTTCTCATTCCCTTTCTCTCAAATAAATAAATAAAATCTTTAAAAAAAATTTAGAATAGAAGACAGATATAATTGTGACCTAAGATTTCACCTTAGAAACTACAAGGGGAAACTAGGAAAAAGTAAAAAAAAAAAAAAAAAAAAAAAATCAGGAGACAAAATAAGTAGAAGGACTGCGATAATAAAGATAAGAATAGAAATCAGTGAAACAGAAAATAAACAATGAAGAAAATAAAACCAAAAGTTAATTCTGTGAATGGATCAACAAATTTCATGTACAGAAAAAAGCAGAGTGAAAATACAAACTGCCAGTACCATGAATGGAAGAGAGAATATCACTATAGATCTTACTAGGCATTAAAAGAAAAATGAAGGAATATAATGAACAACTCTTTGTGGGTAAATTTGACAACTTAGAGGAAATGGACAAATTGCTTTAAAAATACAACTTAACAAATTGTTAGAAGACAAAATATAAAATCTGAATAGCCCTTAAATTTCTCAAGGAAATTTAAGTTGTTATCAGAAATTTCCCTCAAAGAAAACTCTAGGGCCAGATGGTTTCACTGGTTAATTTTATCAAATATTTTTAAAAATAATAATACCAATATTAAACAAATTCTTTTGAAAATAGAGAAGGAAGGAACATTTTCCAACATATTTAATGAGGACAGCATTACTGTGATACCAAAACTTGACAAAGATATTACAAAACGAATAAAAATTACAAACTAGTGTCCCTTATACTTACAGGCACAGAATCTAAGCAACATATAAAAAGGATAATAAATCATGACCAAGAAGAGTTTATCCTAGGAATGCAACATTGGTTTAACATTTGAAAACCAATCAATTTAATTCACTACATTAAGAGAACAAAGAGAAAAAAACAAATAATAAATTGAATAGATGTAGAAAAAGTATTTGACAAAATTCAGCACCCTCCATGTTAAAAACAAAAACAAAAACAAAAATGGAATAGAGAATACTAGGAATATTCCTCGATCTGATAAAAAAACATCTATACATACCTACAATCAATATCATACTAAAGTATTGTTTTGTCCCTAGGATTGGGAACAAAGCAAGGATGCCCATTCTCACCATTTCTATTCAATATTCCAATAAAACAAGAAAAAGAAACAAAAGGTATAAAATTGGAAATAAAAAGTAAAACTGTCCTAATTGCAGACAATAGAATTGCTTATGTAGAACATCTTAAATAACTAAATATTTAAATAGTTAGATAACTACTAGAACTTTGAACGTAGCAATTTCTCAGGATACAAGGTCAAAATACAAAATATTGCATTTTTATATATATCAAGAGCAGATAATGAGAAGATGAAATTAAAAAAACCACTCCATTTATATTAGCATCAAAAAACAAAATACTTAGGAACAAATTTTCCAAAAAACAATACCTCTATACTGAAAACTACAAAATATTGCTGAGAGAAAGTAAAGAAGACTTAAATCAATGGAGACCATTGTTCATGGATCAGAAGATGCAGTATGGTTAAGATGGCAATTCTCCCCAAAATGATCTACAGATTCAAAGCAATCCTAATCATAATTCTACCATGAGGGTCTTAAAAATGGAAATTGGCAATTTTATTCTAAAACGTACGTGGAAATGAAAAGGACCTAAAAATATTTTTAAAGTAGTGCTTTCTATGTACGCCTGGGTGGCTCAGTTGGTTGAGCGTCTGCGAGTCCCGCATCCACTCCTTGCTTGGCAGGGAGTCTGCTTCTCTCTCTGCCTCTGCCTACCACTCCCCCTGCTAGTGCTCTCTCTCTCTCTCTCTCTCTGATTGATAAATAAATAAATAAATAAATAAATAAATAAATAAATAAAGTAGTGCTTTCTAATAGAACTTTGTGTGATAATGAAAGTATTTTATATCTGCATTATTCAGTATTGTAACTAGCCATATATAACTATTGAGCACTTGAAAGGTAGCTGTTGTGACAGAGGATTTGATAATTTAATTTTTAAATATTTTATTTAAATTCAATTAATTAACATATAGTGTATTATTAGTTTCAGAGGTAGAGTGCAGTGATTCTTCAGTTGCATATAATATCCAGTGCTCATTACATCACATGCCCTCCTTAATGCCCATCACGCAGTTACCCCATTTCCCCCACCCACCCCCCCTCCATCAACTCTCAGTATGTTCCCTAGAGTTAAGAGATCCTTACCGGAAGTCCCTAGGTGGCTCAGTCGTTTGTCTGCCTTTGGCTCAGGTCCTGATGTCAGGGTTCTGGGATCAAGCCCCATGTCAGGCTTCCTTCTTGGTGGGCTGTCTGGTTCTCCCACTCCTTCTCCCTCTGCCCTTTCCTGTCCCTCATGCGCGGTGCGGTCTCTCTCTCTCAAGTAAATAAATTAATTTAATTTAAGTTAATTTAAATGTAAATACTCATATGTAGCTAATGGCTATTATATTGAACAATGCAGAAAGAAACCCTTAAAAAGCAGGGACTTACACTACATGGCTTTGAAATTTAGTATAAAGCTACAATAATTAAAACACTATGTGACTAGCATAAAGAGGCAAACAGATCAATGGAACAGAGAAAGCCTAGAAATCGATCCACACTTATAAGCTCTTTTGATTTTTGACAAAGGTGCTAAAGCAATCCAAAGGGAAAATGAAAGCTTTTCAACAAATGAGGCTGGAAAAACTGGATATCCATATGAAATAAAATGAACCCCTAACTTTATCTCACACTATACCCACACAAAAAAAATTCAAAATGGATCATAGACCTAAATATAAATGAAAAAACTCTTAAGCTTCTAGAAGTAAATACCGAAAAATATCTTTACAAGCTGGGAGTAAGCAAAGATCTCTTAGGTCATAGAAAGTAATCAGAAGGAATAAATTGATAAATTAAACTTAATTAAAAGCTCAAATTTCTCATCCAAAGAAGACTAAGAAAATGCAAAGGCAAACCACAGACTTCAAGAAAATATTTGCAATACATATTTCTGACAAGGGACTCATTTCCAGCATATATAGAGATCTACAACTCAAAAAAAAAAAAAAGCCCAATTTAGAAGTGGTCAAAGATATGAATAGATTTTTCACAAAGAAGATATACAAATGGCCAATAAGCCAAATGTCAGTCTTTGGGGAAATGCAAATTAAAACCAAAATGAGATACAACTACACATCCACCAGCATGGCTAAAATTAGAAAGATTGGAAACCCCTAATATTGTCTAGGATGTGGAGCAACTGGAGCTCTCATACTTTGTTGGAAGTGTAAAAGTGTACATCCATTTTGGAAAAAGATCTGGCAGTTTCTTATACAGCTGAACTTATAGCTACCATATGACCCAGTAATTCCATTTTTAGGTATTTACCACAAAGAAGTGAAAAGCACATGTCCACAAAAAGATTTGTATAAGAATGTTTATCGAAACTGTGCATCAACAGACAAAACTGTCACATAAACAATCTCATCTAATTAGCGGAATTAGTGTGGTTAACTGTCCTGGTTTCTCTGGGGCTGAGAAGTTTTCTGGGTTGTGGGACTTTCAGTGCCAAAACTAGGAACTCTTGAGCAAACCAGAAGGAGCTGGTCATTCTAATCATCCACCTTGGCAATATAAAGTCCAAACTACTGAAACATCCAACACCATGGATGAAGCAGAAAACATTATGCTGGGTCACTGAAACCTACGAAAGAGTTCAGAACTAAGTTGTGGTAAAAACAGAAGCAGGAGAGTATACGCATCTGAGGGTTTGGCTGATGGGGAATGGGTGTGAGGAACTTTCTGGAGTGATGGTAATGTTCTCTGTTTTGCTAGAGATTTGGGTTATATTAGTGTACACCTTTGTCAAAACTCAGTGAATGGTAAGTTGAAATTTCTGCATACCTGCATTTAAAAATACCTGTAAACAAATATTGAACTATAGTAAATGACATACCTACCAATGTATTAATAATAGGCATCCTGGAGTGAGGTGTAACTCTTCTTTCCTTGTCTGGTATGGAATTTCTGAAAAAGTGCAGGGATGGAGGAAGGGAAAATGAGACCTTGAGGATTGCTCCTGAGTGGAATTGTCTGTTATGACTCTATTCATTTTAGGAAGATTTTCTTTAACTTTTGACAACAGCTTCCATTTTGCTGAATCCTTTTTTGTTTTTTGTTTTGTAATTCTGTGTTTGCAGGAAGAATCTTCTTTTGTTTTCTAAATTAGTGGGCTTCTTTCATTGTTATATGTATGTAATTTGTCTGTAATCTTGTTTTATTAATTGCCTCAGTGTTATTGATTCTTTGCTCTTTTCTCACAACCTTTTTTTTTTTTTTTTTAGTTTTTATAGTATTTACAGGTATAAGCAGAGTCTCTCTATATTATGTCTTTTTAGCGGTCATTTTATTTCTCTGTAAAGTTACTTATGATTATTTTAAAGGATGGTAATGCTTACAGCATTCTAACTTCTTGTTATCCAATATTTCTTTAATAATACAGCACTTTTAAAATTGGATCTGGGTTGCTTTTAGATTAGCTTTTTTATTAACAACTTTTTGGGAATTCACAAAAATAAAAATGCACAGTTAGAAAATTTTAGCCTTGACTTTAGAAAATTTTAATCTTGCTAGGGTTTTATTTATTTTCACACATACTGTTTGTTATGGTAGTGAGTAAGCAGTATCTTTCAAGGTATCTTTTATCTTTTAGTTCTCCTTCTTCTCACATACCTCTAAAATGTGTTGTTCTTATAAAAAAGTCAGTAATAATAATGGTTCTCAATCCTACCAAACCCAGCGCACCCTTCTGATGAGTATTTTTAATGAACTCTCTCTATCCTGCAATTAACAGCTTATTATCTGCCTATACACATAACTTCAAAAATTTAACATAATTGCCCTTGGTATAAAGAGGAAATAAAAGGAAGGTAATTGACCAATATTTCAATTTGTAAATTTGGGGGCATGTTGTACTAGTCAGATGCTTGTTATCTGTACATAGAAACCCAATGGGACAGCTATAAATACAGACTATTGCGCCTTACATAACACACACAGTATTGCTGTCAGTATCATGATTTTCCGAAATATTTGACCATTCTTGATAAAGTTCTGAACAAAACAAAGGACAAATTTCCCTCAGTTTACGTGGTATATGTGTGTCTGGAAATGTTGGCATCTATTGAAACTATGCAAACATAAACATTGTTTATATGTAAAACAATTAGGTTTTGGCTCAGATCATTACAAACAGGTTTTTCATCTTCATGAATGTCTAAGAGAACATTGGAAAGTTATAAAGGTTAGAGAGGAATTCTCTCATGCGGAGAACTCTCCTGTGAATTGCGGATCATCTAGCATCCCCAACCCTTGTGTGTTGAATGCCATCATTGTGACAACCAGAACACGAATTTCCAAAACACCACATTGGGTTTTTCTTTTTTTTGCAGTGCGTCTCTTTGGCAATTGTGTCACTTCTCAGAATAATGTTTTTAATGCATAAGATAAATAGGATTACAAAGGAAACCAGCTATATTGAAATACAGACTCCAGGTTAAGAATCCCTGTAAAAAGTTGATACTGCACCTTTCTCCAGTACACATACTCCAGTTGAGTGTGAGTACTAAATTGTGAGTGAGTAATAAATTATAAGGTTTTCTATTTGGGAGAACAATGGAAGCCTTGGTATTAAAATATTATGGATTTGAAAGTGCATTTGAGTGCCTACATCATTTTGTTGCCAAGATAATGACATCAATAAGGGAGTAACATCAACTCTAAGAGAATGAAGCAAATAACATAGGAGCTGTATTTCCATTCTAATTTTGTATCTCATTAGAAATTAAGTGTATGAAATGGAATAATTCTTCTATTTCCCATTCTTTTCTCATTATGACTAAACTACTTCTCTTATTAATATCAATTTTGCCAATTTATTTATTCATATATTATTTAAGGGAGTAAGGTAATCTTGACAGGACAAAATCTTCCTCCAGCTGCCAATGGGCAAATTGGCAAATAGTTATTTGTATTAATGGGGTAGTTTAAATACAAGTGGTTCTAAGGAAAGGAATCGCAAAGCAGGATGACCAAGAGTTTATTCCAACAGGTGCTCACTCAGTGTTTTCTAAGAATGCATTGCAAGAGATGACTATGTTGTATGTGGATGAACAGCTTGTCGTGACAAATGTGCGGAGTGTCATGATGATGAGTTTTATCTCTTCTAGGGCATGTCTCTGTGCCAGACTGTTGTTGTAAGCTCTGTAGTCATTCTTCTCTACTCTTCAAGAGCATGTTATAATTTGGTGGTGATCACCATATCTCAGGATACATTAGAAAGTCCATTTAATTATGGCTGGGATAATCTTTCAGATAAGGTAAGTACCTACCATGTATTGCTAATCTAATAATATAATAATGAAATTAGCCTTAACCAAGAGAATATTTTAAGTGTTTGACTTACAAACACTTATCTCTAGCTACTAACAATAATCATACTTAAAGTTTATGCTTAAAAATCCTCATTTACATGTGTCTCTTAAAATCATTCTTCAGAGAGAACTTCTCCCGAAGGAGTATTTTCTTTTCTTTTTGTAGATAATACTAATAGGGCCATAAACCTCTTGATCATAAACCTGTATTTTACTAACTTTTTCAAGAATACTGTTTAAGTATCTCTAGATAAATTGACTGCCTGTCATTAGCTAGTGAATATGGGTATGTTTTTAACTTGTTAGGATGAAACTTTTTTTTCTCTCAAACCCAAGACCTACATATAACCTAAATATGTGGTTCAGTTTTAATACTTAAACAAGGGACTTTCCTGAAAAATCTAGTATTATCAGTCATGATAATGGGAGCGCACTCATAGGTCCTGGGTGTCCAGGTGTTTGCTCTAGTAATTTCCCAGTACTCTAGTGATATTTAACCTCCCAGCTTTCTCCATCCCCTTCCTAAAAGTGCAGTATGACATAGCTACATGTCATGTCTTTATATTAATATAACTTTGTACTGAATTTAAGGCATTCCGGAATATCATTTTTTCAGAATTTTGTTACCTTTCTAAAGAAAAGGAATTTTCTTCATTTTTTTCCCCTTCCCCAAAAAGGGACTTTTCACATGTAGTTCCAGCTGGCAGATGCTCTTCACTCCTTTTGCCATTTCTCTCTCCCAACGTCTAGTAGAATAAAAGCAAATTCCATATGAAGTTTAGGCCCCAAAGCATATTTTTAAATAGCAGTGGGGCTGAGCGACTTAACATGTGACATTTCCCTACAGGTGTAACTCATAATTGCTATTATGGTAGCTATGGAGTAGCGAGAACCAGGAGTCTCTTTTATAACTCTCTTCAGACTGTGGGGCCTACAAATGAGGTCACTCCAACCCACCCATATATTAAATATTTTCATAAATTGATGCATTGAAAAAGTTAATAGCTTTTTATTTTACTTAACATCAAGGCATTTTTATGTCCTTTAAAGGACATGAAACCATAAAATGTGGAAAATGAATTTAGAGACTTATGTGCCTAAGAGTTGATGTGTTTTAACTTACCCTTACCTGAAGCAAATTAACTGCGGAGGGTGACTGCTTATACAAAAAACAGATTTAAAAACAGCCCTGTCATACTGTGTCTACAGGCTCATCTAGAAGACCTAAGTGGAGAAGAGTATATAGTATTTGGAATGGTCCTCTTCCTGTGGGAACATGTACCGGCATGGTCAGTGGTCCTCTTTTTCCGGGCACAGAGATTAAACCAGAATTTGGTACGATATCATAATATTCCCCAATACCTGTTCCCCTTATTTAAAAAAAAAATAATGGAACATTTAAATCAATTTTCTGTTTTTTTGGCAAAGTTTAAAACTAAAAAGCATTCTAGATCTCAGCCTCCTTTCTTAGTTGAAAAGTAAATCTTCATATGCTATCTAACACTTTGTTCACAGGCACCTGCTGGCATGATAAATAGTCACAATTATAGTTCCAGAGCTTACTTTTTCGACAATCCAAGACGATACGATAGTGACGATGACTTGCCAAGACTGGGAAGTTCAAGAGAAGGAAGGTAGATGTCCTGAATTGTACTGAATAGATTGAAAAGAACAAACCTAAGCCTTAACCCAAACATAAGAAAGGTAGATTTGGTGCCATATGAGAGTAAACTGGATCTTAGAGTCCCCGTAGTGGGACCTGTACTATAAGGAACTGTCATCTGACTCTAAGCCCATATATTACCTTTATTTGAGAAACGCCTTTAGGCGTAAAATGGTATACCATCTCTTTTCAGGATTCCATGTTGGTTCAAAGCTGGCAGGGGTTGATGAGCAGGGAAGGAATACAATTAGAGTAATTTTATGTTTCCTTATCTATAGTGCTATTCAAAACCCACCAAGAAACTCCAAATGAAACTCTCAGGAAGCTTAGGTGCCATAGGAAATCTTATGTCCTTCTTATTCTAAAACCATTGCAGCTCTACACCTTCAGCTGTGTAGCAGGGCAAAGTGAAAGCCTAAATGCCTACCTCCATAATGCATTGAGCTGGATATAGCATTTTCTGTAATACTCACTTCATCTGGACAAGTTCCTTAACCCTTTTTTACAGCCTGTTCTTCATCTGTAAAACAGTGGTAATAGAATTTATCTAATAGGATTGTTGTGAAGACTAAATAGGGTATGTGCTTGTGTATACATTATCATAAATATACACACACACAAACATGTCTTAGCATAGAGTCTAGTCCTTAATAAGTACTATATTATTATCTGATCATCAAGTTCTAATTCTGATGTATTTATTCTTCTGTAATATGTGATATAAAATCAAGGATATTAGATAAAAGTCATTACATTTTATAGAAAACTATTATTTGGCAAAGAATATATTTCAATATATGTGATTCTAACTGTATTATAAAAGTCATTGAATGCTAAAAATGCCAACGTGACCTATATCCTGATCACAATCCTATGGGTTTTTTTGCCTTTTGTTGTTGCAGCTTATCAAATTCGCAAGGTTTGGGCTGGTATGGCACCATGACTGGGTGTGGCGGCAACAGTTACACAGTCTCTCCCCACCTGAATGGACCTGTGACAGATAGTGCTCCTTTGCTCTTTACTTGTAGCAACTTAGATATGAGCAATCACCATAGCTTGTATGTAACACCACAGAACTGACAGCATCACCACGCTGGGATTCCTCCATTGTTTTTCATGAACGTGTATATTCGATGTGTTTAAATTCCACCTACATAAACATTCCATTATCTATTGCAACTGAAAACAAAGCCTGGAAATGTGGCTGTGTTCATCGAGGACACACTTGTTACTTTTGACTTCTTCATAGCAAAACGAAGTTAAGTGGGAAGTTTGGAGTGGGAGAAAAGAGGGATTTTAGATCTTAAGGCACTTGATGGCTGCAAACATCCTGACTTTGGAACATCAAATGCATATTTGCATATTTGCACTTTTATCTTTGTTCTGAAAGAGTACACTGCAGTCCCCAAAGTCACCCTTCAGTGCTCAAACTGGGATATTATATTGTACACCTAATCAGGAGGCAATTTTCCTATGAAAAATCAAAGCCTGTATATTCAGTGGTGTATTCTATGTAGAATTCTTACCCAATAAAAATTTTACAGTGTGAACAGTGCACAGGATTAAGGCATAACAATGTATCATTCTTTTTTAAAATCTGAAATACATGTAATCATTGAAGATAGTTCTTTTAAGCATGATTGTAAAATACCAACTGAAATTATTCAATCTTTTTTTTTTAAACGACCATAGTAATCCTTTAAAGTGATGACCAGCAGTGTTCTTTAGAAAGCCACAGCCATTTCTTCAAGAAGAAAGTATACCAGTGAAAATTATGTGGCTATTTTGAGTAGAATTGGTCAAGTGATTATTCTGTATGATTAAGATATCTGTAGTAGTTTAAGCATGATTCTTCAAGAAAGCAATAGTGATTTTTGCATAGGGAGATTTTGGTAGAAACTTCTTGGGACTAAACAAGTTCACAGATGCATTTAAGAATTATTCACAAAATGTACAATTCTAAGTTAAAACATGAATACATTTTCAAAAGCATTGGATTTAGCTGAACAAGATATAGCTGATTGTACCTATTGAATCAGAATTGTCCTCAGGTAAATTAAATCATGATACATTATTGCAGTAAACCCAAGTGCAATACTTTGTAAGACATATAATTCCTCCTTTAGTTTTCCCATTTTTATATCTTGTAAATGGGCAAAGCCAGATTAAATTTAATTCAAATTAATTCCAGCACTAAATAAGCAAACTAACATAAAGGTACTAACTAGGTAAGTATAAAACCACTGCTTAACAATATTGAAATACTCCTAGAATTATTTTAAAACTGTCTTAAATGTCCTATCCCAAATCTAATATATATATATATACATATATATATATATGGCTAAGATAATAAAGGATTTTAAAATGCACTTTCTACCAGTATCTATATGGAAAGAAGTAGATGCTGAATACCTCAAGATGCCAAGGAACCAGGCAACATTGGGAAGTTGTCACAACATGCTACAACAACAACGACTAGCTACATAAAATTGTCTGCTGATCTATTTCTTCAGAACTGAACTAATACAATTGTCCTTCTCTGTCTTCTACTTTAGAAAGTTGTGTTTTATTTCTACTCTTAAAATACCTTCCAATGAAAAAAAATACCTTTCAATGTTTTAATAATTGCTTATTTAATAACTTCACAAAAGTGTAGTAGAAACAAATTAAATTTTTAATACTTTTGATCTTTTGAGAGGCTGGTACACAGCCAAAGAAATTCCTTCTTTTTATCATACAAAATGACTTTGAACTCAGTCAGAAGCATACACCTATAAATGTTACTTTGGGTTTGTTTATAAGTTCTCTCATTGTAACCAAATTATTTAAAAATGTATAGTATAGAAGTTAACCTTGGTATTTACATGACAACGTAACATGCACTTAACTGAGTATGTTTTGGGGACAATTTCAGTTATTAGATTTCTTTTGAGAATGCCAACTATTTATTTTCCTAATAATGTTGGGTATCTACCTAGAACTATCTGAAAAGATGTGTTATCTCTGTGAATCCTTGCAGTTCAAAGTAAATAAGGTAAATTTTTTCTAAGGCCTCTCTAGGTAGTGTTCCTATTTGACCAGATAAGCAAAGATTACTTTAAAAAATTCCAGGTAAAATATCTTGGTTCTCTCAGCTGCATTAGTTGATTCTTCCAAATTTCAGATTTGTGTATTTCTTCTTATCCCTGACTAGGGTACCTGAATTCTTGCATTTGTCTCCTTATACACATCTCCCACAATACATCACCAAAGACAAAGAAAGATAAGCTTCTGGCCCAATATTTGCTTAAAAATTCCAAAGCACTAGGAGCACTTTAAGTTTGGTCTCGAAAGAAGGAGTTGTTGATGAAATCAAAGGGCTACCGATTCCCTGCTCATCCTGCACTGAAGCACATAACAAAAGACCTTTTTCGGTTCATTAGTTAGAATGGTGAATTTCATTGCTTAAGTGTGTAATTCTACAGTGATTAGCAGTACTTGTTTTTATGGTTTCATTTGGGTGGTCATTAATTTTGAAACTCTTACCACTCATTATAGCTGGTTGTAGTTTTATGAAAGATGTAATTTATAGCTAAAGTGGCTTTTTTATGCATAGCTGCCTTTTTTATTGTTTAACAGTGTTTCTCAGCTATACAATCAGTTTCAAACTGGTTGTAAAAGTATAGCTGTGGCCAATGAATGTATTTATTTGTTGTTTCACTAAATGGTAACAAAACACTACTGTTAAAAATAAAAGTGTGCTTTTATTTGGTGGTCTGGTTTGCTTAAATGTCCCCATTGACAACACTGAGTTTCTAGCATACAAGGATAAGAACCCTAGTGCTACCAAAGAAAAGAGAAAAATATCAGGAATTACAAATGACAGTTTGTTGTTAGTGAGCTTGTATTTACATCTGAACATCATGTCCCTTAATATTATACACTGATTTGATGTGAACTGGCATACACTTTAGTTTAAAACACCAGTATGATTTTGATAGTACATTTATTCAAACATTAAGCTAAGAAAAATCTTTGTATGAAATAACTTATAACACCTCTCTCCTTCTTGAATTTTAAACAGGAATAAATTTAGCTAGCCTGTAATCTTGGGCAGTTATTCTTTGATTATTCAAGAAATTCTTCAGTGATACTGCTTTTCCCCTGAAAGAACAGTTCTTACCATTTTTTCCATAATGGACTCCCTTCATAACTTGCCAAAACCACACCAAATTTTGAATGCAATTTCAGGAGCTTTACTGACCTCCCCCCCAAAGTCCACAAATCCTTGGGAATCTGTTCACTCTTGTCGTAAAGAATATTTGGAGTGAAGGTATGACCTCTAGTACAATGAAATTGTCACTTGAAAAGCAATTTATTCAACAAACATTTATTAAGTGTTCATATGCCAAAAATTATGCTATGGAGATGCAACAGTGGATAAAGTTCCTTTTCCTGCCCTTAAGGAGCTCACATTCTAATAAAGGAGGCTTAAAAGAAAATACAGTACAATAAGTGGCACAATAGAGGTAGGTTGTAATTACAGTGGTGACATTAAAAGAGGAGATTAGAGGATACTCCTTGGGTGAAGCAAGGGAGATTTCACAGAGGCGGGCTTTGTGCTGGCCTGCAAGGAGAAATGGGAATTTTCCAGGTAGGGAAGGATGACTAGAGCACATGATGTAAAAGAGAACAGCATGCACCAAGATGTGGTGACCTGACCTTGGCACATTTGAAGAATTAAGTGTTTTATCAAAGCATGGGAGCTAGGGGTGGGACTGGGAGGACCTTGTTCAAGTGCTTCTAGAAAGACCACTGTGGCAGCATTGTGGGGTGCACGAGAGGAGACAGACAGGTGAGTGTAGTACTCTAGATAAGAGCAAAGGAAAGGGAAAGACAGTAATGCATCAGAGATACGGAGATCAACTCCACAGCGCTTACACACTGACCGGATAGGGGAAGACGCAGAAGAGTGAGCCTACAGAATTTAGATGATGATGGTTCTTGAAATTAACCAGAGTAAGGAACACAGGCATAAGAATAGAGCTGGGGGGAGAATGGTTCTTTTAAGACACACAGGTATCTGTGGGACAACAGTAAAGACATGTGGTAAACAGATGGATTGAGAAGTCTGGACTAATAGTAAGGACTTAGACATCATTGAATCAGAATTACCCAAGAGTGAGAAGTGGTGGTGATTTAGAGCAAGAATAAAATGTGAGGAATAACATTTAAGGCATAAATGAGAAAAGGCTAAAAAAGGACACATCCAGGAGCCCAGGAGTGAAATATAAGGAACCCGGGGCGGGGGGGGGGGGGGGAGATTTTTAAAGAAGGGGCTGCCAAACAGTATCAAGTGCAGAAAAAAAGTGAAGTAAGAAATGGCTTGTGAACTGAACTATGAATTTAGAATTGGAATTTTTGACTTCAAAAGAAGAAATGGTTAGGAACTACAGAGCCAAAAGGAAGATTTTTTGGTTAAGGAGCAAGTGGGAGGTGACAAAGTGATGATAGGAATATTCTTTCAAAAAGATTGACTTAAAAAAAGGGCGAGGGCATGATGTGAGAGTTAGAGAAGCACACAGACAAAATTGCCATTTAAACCCTTCCACCACATGTTCCGAGCACTACAAATGTCCTTTAAGCTTAGCACACGGTGCTCACGTCAGAGTCTGAGTCTCCAAGAATATCGACTTAATTAATAGGTAAATGTCTTTCTTTTCCTGCCTCATTCAAATAAGGGGGGAAGAGAGAAAATATGACACATGTTGTTAACTTAGCTCTATGGTTTTTCATTTAAGATGTACCGAATACATATTTATACATTCTTTCAACAAATATTTATTGGATACCCACCATGTGCTTACTATGTACTTGGCAGTACACCAGGCATTAGGGACACAGAAAAGAAAAAGTATACAGCAGTATAAAATGATATTTATAAACCATTATATAAATAAACCCTGCTTTATTAATAATGTAACATCTCAACATGGTACAACTTGCTAGTATAAAGAGGGCACATCATTTTGAGGTATAGTTTCTTTTATAGTTTCTTTCTTTCACAATTACCATGTGATCCAAATTCTTAAACCCCTTCACATATTTTTATCATTAAAGAACTGCCACTGTGATCCAAATTCTTAAACCCCTTCAAATATTTTTATCATTAAAGAACTGAAAACCTCCCCAAATTAGTTTATTTTTAGGGAGAAAAAGGAAATGAACCTCATGTACAAAAAACAAAAGTTATATGCCCTATGACTATACAAATCAAGCATCAAAAGGACAACAAACTCAAAAAGAACTTTACACCAGAACTCAGAATGATTCCTTATTCTAAGGCTTACAGTATTATAGATTCCACTTTTTTTTCCCTGAAAAAATCATTTAAAAAAATTATCCAGTATTAGACACTGGAGTATTTAAGGTTCAAAGGGCATGATGCCTGGAACTGACTTTTGAATTATTTAGGAAAAAATAGTATGCACGTGTATAGAGAGAAAAAGCATGAAGGATAAAGCAAGTATGAACAATTAGTGAATCTGGGTAAAGAGTTCTTTTGTACTATCCTGGAAACTTTTCCATAAATTTGAAATTATATAAAAATAAAAAGTTTCTTCCAAATTCAACATTAGGTAAAGTATTATGAGAATAAATATATAAATCTATTCAACTTCTTACAATGTTTAGAAATCCCCTATGTCTTTGAGTTGTCATGGTATCTTTCTACACACTAAAACAAGCCAATCTAAACAGTAATATAATTCTCAAAGTGATTTATTTCATAGCAATGTACTTTTGGGTTGCCAGATAAAACACAGGACTCCCAGTTAAATTTGAATTTTAAACAAGAAATTTTAGGTATAAGTATGTCCCAAATATTGCATGCAACATACTTATATTAAAAAATTACTGTTTATCTGAAATTCAAATTTCACTGGGCATTCTGTATTTTTATTTACTAAATTCTGGTAACTGTAAATGTATTGAAAACTTTTAGGTTGTTAATTGTGGATTCTTCATGAGCCTCCCTTAGCATTTTCCTATTAAACGCTCAACACACTGACCATAGCTTTATTTATATTACATCTTCTCACACAAAATTTTTGAGAGACTTACATTTACTTAGTTTTAACACATATGAATTTGATAATCCTGATTTTATTCAATATTAAACTTTAAAATTTGTACCACATCATCAAAGCATTTATTTTACTCACAATATTATACATAAACTTAACACAATTAAAAAAAAATTGTTTACTTAAAACAATATAATTCTCCTTTTACAAAAGCAGCTTTATATAAAATGTTTGGCTTAAGAATGTCATTGCTCTTATAATTCCACTCTGGCCTTCATAGTTCAAGCACAATTCAACTTTTCTGTTTTCTTTAATGAATATTTTGTAACAAATTCCTGAAGTTTTCTAATTCTTTCACACTTGTGGAAATTCTGTAACCAAAAAAAAAATTCGCTCAGAAGATATTTTAGATACTTTTTCTCTGTTATTCAACACTGCATTTTTAGAGCACAGAAAAATTTTCAAGTAATTCATTTCAACACATTTAAAGATGCATAAACCATTTAGTCAATTTTGATGTACTCGAATTCTTAATTCAACATGGTAAAACCAAGATAATACTGCCCTGAAATTACTTATTTTTAAGTATTCAAAACTTAGTATTAAAGTTTTAAAATACACAATTAGAAACTACATAAATATTAAAAAACTTAGGTAATTTTTTTTCTTTTTCTTTTTTTTTAAGTAGGCTCCACACCCAGTGTGGAGCCCAACACAGGGCTTGAACTCATGAACCTAGGATCAGGATCTGAGCTGAAATCAAGAGTCAGACGCTTAACCGACTGAGCCACCCAGGTGCCCCAAAATACTTAGGTATTTAAAGTATTCATAAGTATATTCACATGCTTAGTATTCAAAGTACATAAATATAAATTACATAAGCATTAAAATATGTATTTTAAATATGCATAAGTTGGAGCGCCTGGGTGGCTTGGTCAGATAAGCATCTGACTCAATTTCAACTCAGGTCATGATGTCAGGGACATGAGACCAAGCCCTGCGTAGGGCTCTGCTCAGCACGGTATCTTCTTGAGATTCTCTCCCTCTTCCTTTCCCCCTGCTCACGCATGCTTTCTCACTCTAAAATACATAAATAAAATCTTTAAATATGTATAAGTATACAATACTGAAAACTAATCAATATTCCACATTTAGTAAATATACAAAGAATCAAAACTTTTGGGCTATAAAAAGTGAAAATAGTAAATGTGTGACCAAATTGTTTTCACTACTTTTTACAAAAAGTTTGTTCATTATTTTAAGTGTATTTTAGTTCTGCTTTCCACCATGAAAAAAGTAGCTGAATTCTCAATGAACTGTATCAAGTTTCTGGGTACTAGAGAATAATTTTGAAGGTCAATTATTTCAAACCCAAAATATTAAATCATAATTTTTTTAAAGTGAAGTAATGTAGTCCTTAGAAAATGTTAGTTTGTATAAATCTCTGCATTCTTTACAAATGAAAGGCCAAAAAGAAATGCATCCATACCTAAATTTTGTAATGTTAAGTTCCTGATTTCAGGCTTATCTTCCAATCATTTTCATGAAAATTTCTTTTTAAAGAAATATTAATCTTTTTACAGGATGGTGAAAAAGAAATTTTATATGTATGGCTTATATTACACAACATGATTCTCTCAGGACCTTCAAAAAATATTTGGGCAGCACAAGAACTACTTTTAAATAATTAGAAAAAAATGTACAAATTCAGTAAGATGAATGTGGAAGTCCAATCAGTAATCATAATTATAAAAATCAATAGATGAAAGTAAAGAAGATCACCTAATGATTATGTGTGTGCACATACTTCAAGTATTTCATAAGATCACAGAATTCGGTAGTGAGACAATTTCACTAAAAAGGATATTCCTTACCCATTTTTAGACTTACCTGGCTAACAGAAATAATTTCAGTACACTCAAACTCACCTTCCAAATGCATTAAATAATGATACTATTTCTTGTCGGGTTAGATGGAATTCATAGCTGGGCCCACTTTCTGGCATATTTGCTATCAGTTTCTCAGAAAACAAAATCTTCAGAGCAGTACCCAAACCCTGAATCTATTACAGAAATAAGAAAAAAATAAAAGTCAGAAAATTCTTTACGCAGAGAATAAATGAAAAATAAGATTGAACTAGATTTGCTTACCTGAAGCTTTCCCCATAGTCGACATTTAAAACAACCAACACAATCCATGATTCTTGAAATGTTTCTAAAATGCAGTCGAAAGTCCTCCTAAAAACAATTTATGAGATTTTTATTAAGATGTAGCATCTAGTCAAACACTAAAGTATTTCTGAGTGCCTTCTATGTGCCTAGCCCTGTGCAAGGGATCCTAGAGGGCACCAAAAAAGAGGAAGAGAATTCAAATCCACACTCACTGAGTACCTCCTGCATACCAGAGTCTACATATACAACTTCATTTCATCCTCACCGCAAATCCAAAAGTAGGTTTATTATAATCTATACCTAATGAATTAAAAACACAAGACTCAGAGGTTAGGTTGCCTAAATTCCCATATGTAGTAAACAGCAAACTTCAACCCCAGGCCTGCCTGACTCAAAAACTAAACTCTCTGCAAATATACACAAAAGTAATGGAGATGAAGTGTTCTGTTTTATGTGATGTTTTTGTTGCTGTTGTTGTTGTTTTATGTGATTATTAACTACATGTGAATATCAGAGGAAGGGGAAAGGCTTCATTTACCAAACAAATCATTTCCCAAACAAATCAGAGGGTGGCATCATTTATCAAAAACAAAAAAAAAAAAAGAGAAAAGAAAGAGAAGGACAGAGGGGGTGGGAGAAAGGGAGGGAGAAATTTCAAATTATGGCTTCATATTAAAGTCCTGCTTTCTGGTCTTAATTAGGTAAAACAACCAGATATTTTATTAATATTATTTTATTATAATATTTTTTATTTTTAAGTGTTTATAATTAATGTTATCATACAAAAATATGCAGAATATAGTGAACAGCCAATCTTTTTTTTTTTTTTACCAATCTTCAGAAAGAAACCATTACAAGTACCATGAAGCCCTCTATGTATCCCTCCAAAGTCCTGTATCCTACTCTCTATAACCTGAATTTGGTGTTTATCGTTCCTTTTTTTGTTGTTCCTTTGTTTAATACTTTTAATACATATGTATATATCTATGAACACTAATGTATTATGTTGTTTATAACTGGACAAAATGAATCCAACTCATCCAAAAGTAGTATAGGTCCTTAAGGGATAAGTAAAAAAGAAGGGAAGTCAAGGACACATCCTTCTTTTACTTCAATGGAAATTATTAATCGATCCACCAAGTGACTCCCTCTGTCCTGGACTTACATTGGAATCCCAAGGTTACGATATTTTAAGCAGGAAATTAGACATTCATTCATTTGAGAGAGAGCACACAAGCAGGGGTCGGAGAAGGAGCAGAGGGAGAGGGAGGGGGAAAGAAACTCAAGCAGACTGTGCGGAGAGTGGAACCCCACGCAAGCTCCATCCCATGACCCTGAGATCACGACCTGAGCTGAAACCAACAGTCAAAAGTCCGACATCTGAATGAACCACCCAGGTGCCCCTTGACATACTTTGATTGAAAATCCATTACACCAATCAGCCTACAATTTGAGGAGCGTGTAGTGTTTCTCTCTCTCTCTTTTTAATGTGATAAACCACATACAGGGCTCAACCAGGAAAGAACAGGACCAAAGATCTAAAAGTGGGACTTAATCAGCAAAAACTGGTACCCACTACTCAAAGTAGACCTCAATTCATTTTGGGGATAGTTCTTCCCCAGATGCTTTATTCAGCTTGAGACTCTGAAACCACTGTATTATATAAAAGATTTTTAATGGATCCCAGATTTTGTATCTTTATTAATACAAATTTTGTATTAACTTAATATAAAGCCCATATTATTAATATTATTACCATATGTTAACAATATTCTACATCTTCTGTTTCTGTACCTTTTGGACTGAGCTCAGTAAGAGGTAATTTGAATTTTAAACCAACTTTTAAAAAATATTTACCCAGTAATATTACTCTAAGTAAATTTTGGTGATTTAAGCCTTCCTTTAAACTTATGTTTCGACCTTGAATTAAAGGAAAAAAATCACACTTTTAACAATAATAACAGCATAGTAAAATTACTCTAAAGTAGATGTTCCCATCCTACGATGTGCTAACGTCTGGAGGATTTAACAGTTATTATAAGGGCCTAAAATCCATATGTAGATAAGCACTGTATACAGACAGAATAGATAAGTCACGGGTATGCACTATAAATTTCCAAATGAATATAAATATTATGATCAATAAAACACAACTTTTATTTAAAAAGTGTTACTAAACGCATAGTGGCCTTTTGGCAATTATATTTTCACAATTGATAGATACTAAAAATACTACTGTCATGGGGAGAGGCCTTGAAAGTTTTTGACTTTAGAGACTCTCACACTTGTCAAGGTTGGAAGCTTCTGTTCTAAAAGACTATGCTTGCTTTTGTAGACATTGTCTAAGTTCAGTATTTGGATATGTTTGTTGATTCAAACACTTGAATGTGGCGGCTCTTGAGTAAATCTTTGTCTGGCATACGCAGAGAGTAAGCATGGTTGCCTACAACAGCCAAAATAACACTGTAAAATTAACCCCAGCACAAGTGCGTAAGCTAGCGTAACATGCAGAACCAAATTAATAAGCTAGAAGTTTACAAGATCAGAACAGGAGAAAATATCTGTGACCTCCACAGGTATCAATGTCCAATAACCTAAGTACATCACAAAGTTATCTCAGATTAGAAAAATTTATGATCCTTAAAATAACCAGAACCTAAATCACTCCTACATTCTTGTTTAGGTATACAGCTTTTAGATCAACACTTTATTACAGTCAGGGGCGCCTGGGTGGCTCAGCTGGTTAAGCGACTGCCTTCGGCTCAGGTCATGATCCTGGAGTCCCTGGATCGGGTCCCGCATTGGGTGCCCTGCTCGGCGGGGAGTCTGCTTCTCCCTCTGACCCTCCCCCCTCTCATGTGCTCTCTCTCATTGTCTCTCTCATAAATAAATAAAATTAAAAAAAAATTACAGTCAGTGAGTAATATGATCAAACATGCTGTGGTTATCTACTGTAATTTACATTCAGGGAAACCAATTGACCAGAAAACAATTCTCACCCAATTCTTAAATGTTTTAGAAGCCTTCAAGTGAGCACCTACTCTATCTTGAACACTAAACAATTCTTTCATACAGTCTTCTCTTTCTAACCATACATGATAGAGTATAAAGCAGACAAGATGAGATTTTTAAATGAGCTTATATACACCTGAAACTAGTGTAACAATCTATGTTAATTATAAAAAAATAAAACTCGGGTGGGAGGAGCAAGATGGCATGGGAGTAAGGAGAACTAAATTTCTCTAGTCCCAGGAATTCAGCTGAATAGAGATCAAAGCATTCTGAACACCTACGAACTCAACAGGAGATCAAAGAAAAGAATAGCAGCAAGTCTGAACAGAAAAGCTACCACTTTCTAGAAGGTAGGACGTGCGGAGAAGTGAATCCCAGGCGATATTCGGGAGGATAGACGGCGGGGGAGGGGGCCTCCATCAGCCGCTACCAGCGAGTGATAGAGCAGCAGAGCACAAAATCGGAACTTTTAGAAGTTGGCTCCGCTGAGGGACATCGCTCCAGTGGCTAAGCGGGGGGTGGAACCCTCACAGGACAGTGTGGTCTCAGGACCCTCGGAGTCACAGAAATACCGGGGGTGCCTGAGTGCGGCAGAGCTCCCGGGTATCGGAGTGGGAAAGCCGGCTGCGGAGACGGAGCCGAGGCACGGGCTCTCAGCTCGGGGTTGCCATAAACTGTGATCCGCGGCCCAGTCGGGCCACTGCTCCTGCAGCAGGGACCCAACAAGCGGCAGATCCGGGGAGACTCCCCTTCCTCCCCGAGGAGGAGCGGTGCGGTAGCCCACCGCAGGGATCTGCTGGGTTTGCAGACTCCACACGGGGTCGGGTGCCAGAGATAGAAACGCTCAGTCACAGGCCGGGTGAGCACGGAGTGCGGCCGGAGACAGGGGAGACGGGAGTGACTGACTGCTTTTCTCTGGGGGCGCACTGAGGAGCGGGGCCCCGAGTTCCCGGCTCCTCCGGGCAGAGACTGGGAGGCCACCATTTTCACTCTCGTCCTCCAAAGCTGTAGGGAAAGCCTGCAGGGAACAAAAGCTCCCGAGAGCAAACCCGAGCAGATTACTTAGCCCTAACTGGCAAGGGCGGGGCAATTCTGCCTCTGGCAAAGACATTTGGGAACCACGGCAACAGGCCCCTCCCCCAGAAGATCAGCACGAACGGCCAGCCAAGACCAAGTTTACCGATCAAGGAGAAGGGCAGAACTCCAGCGCTAGGGGAATACTGCACATAGAATTCATGGCTTTTTTCCCATGATTCTTTAGTCTTTGAAAGTTAATTTTTTTAATTTTCTTTTTCTATTTTTTTTGAGTTTTTCTTTTTCCCTTTTTCAACCAACAACTTATCAATCCCTTTTTTAAAAATCTCTTTTATTTTTCATTTTTGGAGTCATATTCTATCCCTTCATAGTAGTTAACCTTATTTTGGTATATATATATGTATATATAAGTTGTTCTCTCTAAAATTTTGGGATACAGTTGCTTCTAACAGACAAAATATACCCTAAATCTCTAATCCATGGCTTTGTTCTAGTCTCCTGCCTGATCACGTTCTCTCCCTTTTTGTTTCTGTAATTTCTCTTCTTTTTTTTTTCAACCAACTTCTTATCTTATCAATTCCTTTTATAAAATCTTTTATAATTTTCATCTTTACAGTCATATTCCATCACTTCATCATATTTAACCTTATTTTTTAACATATATAAGTTTTTCTTTCTTTAAAATTTTGGGAGGCACTTTCTTCTAACAGACCAAAATACACCCCAAATCTAGTGTTTGGCACTGATCTATGCACCAGCCTGATCATATTTGATCATATTCTGGGTTTTGTTTTGTTTTTGTTTGTTTTTATCTTTTTCTTTTTTTCTTTCTTTCCTTTTCTTTTCCCCCAGTTTCAGGTCTTTTCTCATTTGTTTAGTGTATATTTTCTGGGGACGTTGTTACCCCGTTAGCATTTTTTCTCTCATTCATCTATTCTCCTCTGGACAAAATGACAAGACAGAAAAAATCACGTCAACAAAAAGAACAAGAGGCAGTACCGACTGCCAGGGACCTAATCATACGGACATTAGTAAGATCGGAACTAGAGATCAGAATGATGATTTTAAAGATACTAGCTGGGCTTGAAAAAAACATTAAAGTTATTAGAGAAACCCTTTCTGGAGAAATAAAAGAACTAAAATCTAACCAAGTCGAAATCAAAAAGGCTGTTAATGAGGTGCAATAAAAATGGAGGCACTAACTGCCAGGATAAATGAGGCAGAAGAGAGAATCAGCGATACAGAAGACCAAATGATGGAAAATAAAGAAGCTGAGAAAAAGAGAGATAAACAACTACTGGATCACGAGGGCAGAATTTGAGAGATAAGTGATACCATGAGATGAAACAACATTAGAATAATTGGGATCCCAGAAGAAGAAGAAAGAGAGAGTGGGGCACAAGGTATACTGAAGCAAATTATAGCAGAGAACTTGCCTAATTTGCAGAAGGAAACAGGCATCAAAATCCAGGAGGCACAGAGAACCCCTCTCAAAATCAATAAAAATAGGTCAACACCCCGACATCTAATAGTAAAACTTAGGAGTCTCAGAGACAAAGAAAAAATCCTGAAAGCAGCTCGGGACAAGAGGTCTGTCACCTACAATGATAGAAACATTAGATTGGCAACAGACCTATCCACAGAGACCTGGCAGGCCAGAAAGGACTGGCATGATATATTCAGAGCACTAAATGAGAAAAATATGCAGCTAAGAATACTATATCCAGCTAGGCTCTCACTGAAAATAGAAGGAGAGATAAAAAGCTTCCAGGACAAACAAAAATAAAAAGAATTTGCACACACGAAAGCAGCCCTACAAGAAATATCGAAAGGGGTCCTCTAAGCAAAGAAAGAGCCTAAAAGTAACATAGGCCAGAGAGGAACAGAGACAATATACAGTAACAGTCACCTTACAGGGAATACAATGGCACTAAATTCATATCTTTCAACAGTTACCCTGAATGTAAATGGGCTAAGTGCCCCAATCAAAAGACACAGGGTATGAGATTGGATAAAAAAACAAGACCCATCAATATGCTATGTGCAAGAGACTCATTTTAGACCCAAAGACACCCCCAGATTGAAAGTGAGGAGGTGGAAAACCATTTACCATGCTAATGGACACCGAAAGAAAGCTGGGGTGGCAATCTTTATATCAGACAAATTAGATTTTAAACCAAAGACTATAAGAGATGAGGAAGGACACTATATCATATTTAAAGGGTCTATCCAACAAGAACTAACAATTGTAAATAATCTATGCCCCTAACATGAGAGCAGCCAATTAATAACAAAAGCAAAGAAACACATCGACAACAATACAATAATAGTAGGGGACTTTAACACCCCCCCCTTACTGAAATGGACAGATCATCTAAGCAAAAGATCAGCAAGGAAATAAAGACGTTAAATGACACACTGGACCAAATGGACTTCACAGATATATTCAGAACATTCCATCCCAAAGCAATGGAATACACATTCTTCTCTAGTGCCCATGGAACATTCTCCAGAATAGATCACATCCTAGGTTATAAATCAGGTCTCAACCGGTACCAAAAGATCGGGATTATTCCCTGCATATTTTCAGACCACAATGCTTTGAAACTAGAACTCAATCACAAGAGGAAAGTCAGAAAGAACTCAAATACACGGAAGCTAAAGAGCATCCTACTAGAGAATGAATGGGTCAACCAGGAAATTAAAGAAGAATTAAAAAAATTCCTGGAAACCAATGAAAATGAAAACACAACTGTTCAAACTCTTTGGGATGCAGCAAAGGCAGTCCTAAGAGGAAAGTATATAGCAATACAAGCCTTTCTCAAGAAACAAGAAAGGTCTCAAATACACAACCTAACCCTACACCTACAGGAGCTGGAGAAAGAACAGCAAATAAAGCTTAAACCCAGCAAGAGAAGAGAAATAATAACGATCAGAGCAGAAATCAATGAAATAGAAACCAAAAGAACAGTAGAACAGATCAACGAAACTAGGAGCTGGTTCTTTGAAAGAATTAATAAGATTGATAAACCCCTGGCCAGACTTATCAAAAAGAAAAGAGAAATGACCCAAATAAATAAAATCATGAATGAAAGAGGAGAGATCATAACCAACACCAAAGAAATACAAACAATTATAAGAACATATTACAAGCAACTCTATGCCAGCAAATTAGATAATCTGGAAGAAATGGATGCATTCCTAGAGATGTATAAACTACCAAAACTGAACCAGGAAGAAATAGAAAACCTGAACAGACCCATAACCACTAAGGAAATTGAAGCAGTCATCAAAAATCTCCCAACAAACAAGAGCCCAGGGCCAGATGGCTTCCCAGGGGAATTCTACCAAACATTTAAAGAAGAATTAATACCTATTCTTCTGAAACTGTTCCAAAAAATAGAAATGGAAGGAAAACTTCCAAACTCGTTTTATGAGACCAGCATTACCCTGATCCCAAAATCAGGCAAAGACGCCAACAAAAAGGAGAATTACAGACCAGTATCCCTGATGAACATGGATGCAAAAATTCTCACCAAAATACGAACCAGTAAAATCCAACAGTACATTAAAAGGATTATTCACCACGACCAAGTGGGATTTATTCCTGGGCTGCAAGGTTGGTTCAACATCCACAAATCAATCAATGTGATACAATACATTAATAAAAGAAAGAACAGGAACCATATGATCCTCTCAGTAGATGCAGAAAAAGCATTTGACAAAGTACAGCATCCTTTCTTGATCAAAACTCTTCAGAGTATAGGGATAGAGGGTATATACCTCAATATCATAAAAGCCATCTATGAAAAACCTACAGTGATTTATCATTCTCAATGGAGAAAAACTGGGGCTTTCCCCCTAAGGTCAGGAACACGGCAGAGATGTCCACTATCACTTCTGCTATGCAACACAGTACTAGAAGTCCTAGCCATAGCAATCAGACAACAAAAAGAAATAAAAGGCATCCGAATTGGCAAAGAAGTCAAACTCTCACTGTTTGCAGATGATATGATACTTTACGTGGAAAACCCAAAGACTCCACCCCAAAACTGCTAGAACTCATACAGGAATTCAGTAAAGTGGCAGGATATAAAATCAATGCACAGAAATCAGTGGCATTCCTATACACCGACAACAAGACAGAATAAATACATAAAAATCTTTAAAAAAAAAAAAAACAGAAGAAAGGAAAATTAAGGAGTTGATTCCATTTACAACTGCACCCAAAACCATAAGATACCTAGGAATAAATCTAACCAAAGAGGCAAAGGATCTGTACTCAGAAAACTATAAAATACTCGTGAAAGAAACCGAGGAAGACACAAAGAAATGGAAAAACGTTCCATGCTCATGTATTGGAAGAACAAATATTGTGAAGATGTCAATGCTACCTAGAGCAATCTACACATTTAATGCAATCCCTATCAAAATACCATCAACTTTTTTCAAAGAAATGGAACAAATAATCCTAAAATTTGTACAGAACCAGAAAAGACCCCGAAGAGCCAGAGGAATGTTGAAAAAGAAAAGCAAAGCTGGTGGCATCACAATTCCAGACTTCAAACTCTTTACAAAGCTGTAATCATCAAGATAGTAGGGTACTGGCACAAAAACAGACACACAGATCAATGGAACAGAATAGAGAGCCCAAAAATGGACCCTCAACTCTATGGTCAACTAATCTTCCACAAAGCAGGAAAGAATGTCCAGTGGAAAAAAGACAGTCTTTTCAACAAATGGTGCTTGGAAAATCGGACAGCCACATGCAAAAGAATGAAACTGGACCATTTCCTTATACCACACACAAAAATATAGACTCAAAATGGTTGAAAGACCTAAATGTGAGACAATGGTCCATCAAAATCCTAGAGGAGAACACAGGCAGCAACCTCTTTGACTTCAGCCGCAGCATCTTCTTCCTAGAAACATAGCCAAAGGCAAGGGAAGCAAGGGCAGAAATGAGCTATTGGGACTTCATCAAGATAAAAACCTTTTGCACAGCAAAGGAAACAGTCAACAAAATCAAAAGACAACTGACAGAATGGGAGAAAATATTTGCAAATGACATATCAGATAAAGGGCTAGTATCCAAAATCCATAAAGAACTTATCCAACTCAACACCCAAAGAACAAATAATCCAATCAAGAAATGGGCAGAAGACATGAACAGACATTTCTGTAAAGAAGACATCCAAATGGCCAACAGACACATGAAAAGTGCTCAACATCTCTCGGCATCAGGGAAATCCAAATCAAAACCTCAATGAGATACCACCTCACACCAGTCAGAATGGCTAAAATTAACAAGTCTGGAAACAACAGATGTTGGCGAGGATGCGGAGAAAGGGGAACCCTCCTACACTGTTGGTGGGAATGCAAGCTGGTGCAGCCACTCTGGAAAACAGTACGGAGGTTCCTCAAAAAGTTGAAAATAGAGCTATTCTATGACCCAGCAATTGCACTACTGGGTATTTACCCCAAAGATACAAATGTAGTGATCCAAAGGGGTACATGCACCCCAATGTTTATAGCAGCAATGTCCACAATAGCCAAACTATGGAAAGAGCCAAGATGTCCATCAACAGATGAATGGATAAAGAAGATGTGGTGTGTGTGTGTGTATATATATATATATATATATACACACACACACACACACACACACAATCGAATATTATGCAGTCATCAAAAAAACCAAAACCTTGCCATTTGCAATGATGTGGATGGAACCGGAGGGTGTTATGCTGAGCGAAATAAGTCAATCGGAGAAAGACATGTACCATATGATCTCACTGATATGAGGAATTCTTAACCTCAGGAAACAAACGGAGGGTTGCTGGAGTGGTGGGGGGTGGGAGGGATGGGGTGGCTGGGTGATAGACATTGGCGGGGGTATGTGCTATGGTGAGTGCTGTGAATTGTGTAAAGACTGTTGAATCACAGACCTGTACCTCTGAAACAAATACATTATATGTTAAAAAAAAAAAAGTAAAAAAGATGGTAGGAAGGGATAAATGAAGGGGGGGAATTCGGAGGGGGGGATGAACCATGAGAGATGATGGACTCTGAAAAACAAACTGAGGGTTCTAGAGGGGAGGGGGTGGGGGGATGGGTTAGCCTGGTGATGGATATTAAAGAGGGCACATTCTGCGTGGAGCACTGGGTGTTATGCACAAACAATGAATCATGGAACACTACATCAAAAACTAATGATGTAATGTATGGTGATTAACATAATAAAATAAAATTTAAAAAAAAGTAAAATAAAAATAAAACTCCGGCACCTGGCTGGCTCGGTCAGAAGAGCATGTGACTCTTGATCTCATGGTTATGAGTTTGAGCCCCACCTTAGGTGCAGTGATTACTTAAAATAAATAAAAATAAAATTTAAAAATATTTAAAAATAAATAAATAAAACCCATGTTACTGTTCAAATCCATGATGTTCACCATAAACTACTTTTTCTTAAGAAAGTAAATCTCTGATATTAACAAGTTTTACTTTTTTATTATAAAAGAATTCAGAAAAATTATCTGTTAAACTCTATAGGACATCAGTGAGTATTTCAGAGTTTTGATAAAATTAAAACATTATGAGCAATATTTCTAATCTGCACAATATAAAAAGAGTTGATGCCAAAACACTTTCCAAAAAACCAGCAAGTGAACTAAAAATAAGGAAGAGAGTGAAAATAGTAGGAAAAAAAAAAAAAGCCTTATTACACTATCTTCCCCCTCACTTCCCAGTTCCTGGAAGCTGCCTGGGAGGTTATATAAGCACTGAAGTATGTATTTCTAGCAAGAATGCTTTCCGTAGGAGGTAGATGGGAAATCAAAAATAACTATTATTTAAGAGCAAAAATAAATCAGTGCAAGAACTATTGTTTGCAAACTGTGTAAAATCAGGTTCTTTCCTTACGGAAAGAAACAAATACAAAACAGAGGAATATTGTCATAAACACTCTGAAGAAATCAGATCAAGCCTAGTGCTGAGAGCTGTCTACCTTTACCTACTCATAGCTTTGTAACAGACAACAGTAATACAATTTTACTTGAGTCCCCAAATAGACTAGAAATCTACTGAGGGTAGGAGCTGTCCCTTCCTTTAATGACAAGAATCATATTTTCCACACAGTGTTTAATAAGTCTTCCTAGTAATATTTTATATTTGTACAATTTTGATGCAAATATACATAAAGATGGTCTTGTGAGCTTATACCTCTAGTAAGAGACAAGACAAAAACCAATCCCCATTTTGTAGGGCATCACATCTTCTCTTCTGCTGGCCTCCCTAAATGCCTTTCATTCCCAATGAATAAGATGAATGACAAACCCTGGGTCCTCTCCCCCTAAAGAGGACGCTTTAATTTATCCAAAACCATTTTCAGAATTCTCCTCAGCAAAAGACAAATACTACCATTCATGCTCTGGATCCCCTTTCCTTTAATTTATAACTTCTATTTGTTATGAGACCATCAATGTGAAAGCCATCTGCAAAGTGTGCAGTGACACGCTTTGTTACTTTGAACACAACACAAATGAGATCTTAAGTTGGTCTGCCTTTGTACTTCCTTTTTTGGAGGAAAAGAATGATTATGACTCTGGCTTTTCTTATAATTTCCTACTATAGAGTAAGATTTATTGTTAACTATAAAAACATGGGCTTATATTCACACCTGCATAAGAGTTTGAATCTAAAACTTAAAGTATGAAATAATTACCTTCAGTTTGTTTGCTTCTTTCTTATCCCCAGCAAAAAAGGAATTCTCATCAAAATGCAAAGGAAATGACCTACATGTTAAAACAGAAGATTCATTTTCAGGTATTATAAAATATAAAAGTCCTGCTAAGATAACATTTTGCTGGCTGGTGATGAATAATATAATAAAAAGAGTAGAAAATCTAGTAAAATCAAACTCTGTTGCCCCAAAACAAAGTCTTATCCTCAAATCTAAAACAACTGCATAAAATAGAAGTCTGGCCCCAAACCCAGTATGTTCAACCACATATGAAAATAATGTAGGTATCAAATACTACAAGAATGACTCTGAAAACTAAACACTTGTGCCATTTAGTACCTAAGTCAAAACAAAAACAAAACTCAATTCTAAAAGACCTATAAGCAAAATTAGCTTTTAATTATTATTATTATTTTTAATAATTTTCCTTTCTTGGGGCACCTGGGTGGCTCAGTCGGTTAAGCATCTGACTTCAGCTCAGGCCATAATCTCAAGGTCCTGGGATCGAGCCCCATGTGGGACTTTGTGCTCAGCAGGGAGTCTGCTTCTCCCTCTCCCTCTGCCCCTTCCCCATGCTGGTGCTCTCTCTCTCTCTCTAATATAAATAAATAAAATCTTGGGGCACCTGGGTGGCTCAGTCATTAAGCGTCTGCCTTCGGCTCAGGTCATGATCCCAGGGTCCTGGGATCGAGGCCCACATCGGGCTCCCTCCTCTGTGGGAAGCCTGCTTCTCCCTCTCCCACTCCCACTGCTTCTGTTACTTCTCTCACTGTGTCTCTCTCTGTCAAATAAATTTAAAAAAATCTTTAAAAATAAATAAGTAAATAAGTAAGTAAAATCTTTAGAAAAATTTTTTCCTTTCTCTAAACTGAGTATTTTAAGAATTGAACTTTGATACCACTTGTCACTCTCCTATTAATGTTTAAGTTGTACAAGTCATAATATGGAATTTACTTGATTTCATGAAGGATTTCCAAAAGTAGCATTTTGTTTTCTGCATCATGAACTTTATTTCCAGTGAAGAGTTGAAAATCTGGGCGCTCAAAGAATGGTACCACTTTAGATAAAGCCCTTAATTCTATTAAGTAGAGAAAATACAAGTTCTTAAGCCTTCTTGGACCCTCTCCTTCAGTCAAAATTCCATCAAATCGCTGTTGAAATTCTGTAATGTTGTGTCCCCATTTCTTTTCCAACCAAGTTTCTGAGAAGAAAGAAGAATTAAATATTAAAATCTGAATTTTAAAAGTTTCAGTTTACTTACATTGGGTTACTTATGCCTGAAGAAGTATATCTGAAAATACAGAACAATGAAAGCTGCTTTTCATAATTTAGCTTTTAATGGTTCTACATTAATATTTTATCTTCTAGAACCCATCCTTAGGAGAAAAATAAATTCAGTTTTACTGAGAAGTATGACTTCACAGAAATCAAATTTCTAAACATAAACATTTATAAAACCAAAATACACAATTTAAAAATGACTACCTGAAATTACTGATAAGTCTGAAACCCTATTGAAAATTCAAGTTACTGTATTTTGTTCCTGAGACATAGAGATACTTGAAATTCCAGAAGAAATAGCTTCCTGATGAAAATCAAACATGGTCTTGTTTTGTAACAGCATTTTTAAAGCATAAAGAGCAGCAGAAAATACTTCTACCCATTAAACTCCAGGCCTGAAGTTGGCACACAAATAAAAGGGTTTTAATACAGTAAAAATATCTAATGAGTAACAAACAGGACCACTACGAGCTATTTTAACTCCCACAACAAAAGAATATTCCCAAAGAGATGTGCACAATTTTGAGCAACTCCTTAAAAGGATCTGTAATTTCTACAGTTCTTACATTCCTGATTACTACCATTTAAGAATTAATTTTTAATGCCCAATATTAAATAGGGTCAACTTTGTCCCACTAAGGTAAATACCAAAAAATTTTAAGAATATCTGAAAATAAGTATGGTAAAATATTTTTTTCTTTTTGTTTTTTTTTGTGTATTTTTTTTAAGTATGGTAAAAGAAATAAAAGTGAATGTCCCATACCTTGTAGAAGATATCGTGCACTCAAATGCACATTAATGCTTGCATGCAGGCCAGATATAAGTCTGTAGAATGCTCTTTTTTCTACGCAGAGGCCTAAAAATAGTAATTTGGTAATCGAAATTTTATATGTGAAACGTACCATTTAAAAAATATTTTCATATGCCTTTAAAGATGAGAAAATTTTTAACATTTAAATGTTTAAAAGTTTCCAATTACCTTCTAGCCAACTGTAAAAAGTGTTCTCTGAAATTAAAAGAAAAAGAAGTCACAAAGTTGTAAAAATGCCAAAATGTTAAGTTTTTCAATATATAATATCAATCTGTGCCAAATGGTGATTTAAAAATTAATGAAAGATCCAATTTTATTTGCAATTTATCCAAAGGAAGAAGAGAAGTTCTTGGTGTGGATTCAACTAAGTACCATTCTCTTGCTCAGTCTCTAGAAGGTTTCAGTATTGCCTTAGGTAGCCCCCATCTCATAACTTTCCAGATAAAATGTTTCATATGAAGTCAGAACACAGAATTTAAATAATAAACCAATGCAAGGAAAACTACTTAGCCTTGAAAATAGGTGATTCTATGAAAATTAAGAACTCATTATATACTTTTCTAAAATTTTTTTAAAGGTTTTATTTATTTATTTATTTATTTATTTATTAGGAGCAAGAGAGAGAGTGCACACAAGCAAGGGGAGCAGCAGGCAGGCAGAGGGAGAGGGAGAAGCAAGGAGCCCGATGTAGGGCTCGATCCCAGGACCCTGGGACCATGACCTGAGCCGAAGGCAGATGCCTAACCAACTGAGCCACCCAGGCATCCCTATGCTTTTCTAAATTCTTAAAGTAGATAAAAATTATATAATAGGGGGCGCCTGGGTGGCTCAGTCATTAAGCGGCTGCCTTCGGCTCAGGTCATGATCCCAGGGTCCTGGGATCGAGCCCCGCATCGGGCTCCCTGCTCAGCGGGAAGCCTGCTTCTCCCTCTCCCACTCCCCCTGCTTGTGTTCCCTCTCACTCTCTCTCTCTCTGTCAATTAAATAAATAAATAAAATCTTTTTAAAAAATTATAAAATAGAATTGGTGGTGTATTACTTGCATATCGCTCCTAGTATTTCATGCCATTCAGTATTTCAAAGGAGGAATACAAGGAAATGTTACAAAAACCAAATACCACTTATATTCTATGACCCAATAAGATCACTGTTCATATACTTAGACCTCGTAATTCTGCTTTTAGAATCATGTTCTAGGGGCACCTGGGTGGCTCAGTCGGTTAACTGTCTGCCTTCAGCTCAGGACCTGATCCCATTGTTGTGGGATGGAGCCCAGGATCAGGTTCCCCACTCAGCTCGCTCTCTCTCAAATAAATAAATAAAATCTTAAAAAAAAAAAAAAAAGGAATTATGTTCTAAAGAAATAACTCAAATGGTGGAGGGGTCAATAATTTGTACAATGATTATATATAATTGTTAAAAACTGAAATAATCAAAATGTACAATAAGCCTAAGTTAACACGATAGGATGTTATATAACTAGGTAACATGGTAGAATAATATAATGCTATTTAAAATGATAAGAGTGTGGACCATGCCAATACGTGAAATGTTTATTTGAAATAACATATGAAAAGGCATAGAAATAATTTTTATAACTATGTAAAGATTCTATGTATACATTTACGAGAGATGGCAAACATTGAACATACAGTTCTTTTGACTAAAGCTGCTTATGGTGATATTAAAAATGAACTAAACATGCATAAAAGTAATAAAAGGAATGACATAGAAAATATGCAATAAATTAGACTATCTAAAAACTTAAAATATCTGTTTGTCAGAAAACTTCACGAGCAAAAGTAAAAGGCAAATAACCAAGTAGGTTGAATGTATGTTACAAATACAACAAAGGGATAATATTCTCTTTTTTTTAAGATTTTATTTATTTGAGAGAGAGAGCATGAGCAGGGGGAGGGGCGGGAGAAAGAGAGGGAGAAACAGACTCCCCACTGAGTGCAGAGCCTGACTAGGAGCTCAATCCCAAGACCCCGAGATCATGACTTGAGCCAAAGTCAACTGCTTAACCAACTGAGCCAGCCAGGTGCCCCAAAGGGATAATATTCTAAATACATAAAAAGCTCATAAACTGAATAAAAGTGCTAAAGTGCCCGTTTAAAGTGGGCATATAACAGAAGTAGAGAATTCACAAAGGAAAAACCACAAATGGTAAGAACATAAAAATTACTCCATTTCACTACTAATAAAAAATGCAAATTACAACCATAGAGATACCACTTCTAAAAATAAAGATAAAAATATTACAATACTTCAGGCTGACAAGGGTCAGGTATAACTAGCAGGCACACTGATTGGAAGGGATACAAATTCACACATCTTCTCAATGACAAAATGCAATCTGGTTATATGTATCAGGAGCCTAAAATGTCTATAACCTTTGATTCAGTAAACCCATTTCTAGAAATCTAGGCTGTTATGGATAAAATTTGTATGTTGAAGCTCTAAGTCCCCAGGGGATGGTATTTAGAGGTGGGGCCTTTGGGACATGATTAGATTTAGATGAGGTCTGAGGGTAGGATCCCCATGATGGGATTAGTGTCTTTATAGGCAGAGACCAGAGCTCTTTCTCAGCCACTGAGGACACAGCGAAAAGGCTGGCCATCTGCAAGCCAGGAAGAGAGCCCTCAGGAAGAATCAAATCTGCCAACATTTTGATCTTGTACTTCCCAGCCTCCAGAACTGTGAGAAAATAAGCGTCTCACTTAAGCCACCCAGTCTATGGTATTTTGTTAGAGCAGCCTGAGCCAAGACATAGGCTAAGGAAGCAAGCACACATGGGAAAAATAATACACAAAACTATATCTAGTATAAAAATACACATATGTAAATAATCATAATTATCAAAATGCTGGGACACCTGGGTGGCTCAGTCAGTTAAGTGTCTGCCTTCGGCTCAGGTCATGATCCCAGGGTCCTGGGATTGAGCCCTGCATCGGGCTCCCTGCTCAGCAGGGAGCTTGCTTCTCCCTCTGCCTGCTTCTCCCCCCTGCCTGTGCTCTCTCTCTCTCTGACAAATAAATAAATAAGATCTTTTTTTTTTTTTAAAGATTTTATTTATTTATTTGAGAGAGAGAGAGAATGAGAGATAGGAAGCATGAGAGGGAAGAGGGTCAGAGGGAGAAGCAGACTCCCTCAGAGGGAGAAGCAGGGAGCCCGATGTGGGACTCGATCCCGGGACTCCAGGATCATGACCTGAGCTGAAGGCAGTCGCTTAACCAACTGAGCCACCCAGGCGCCCAAATAAATAAGATCTTAAAAAAAAATTTATCACAATGTTAACAGAGAAGCAGTATGAGATAGTAACTGAGAGCATGAACCTTGGAGCCAAACTAATATCATTTTCCAACTGTGCTTCTTACAAGTCATACATGACTTAGCTGAGTTGCAAATCCCCTCTGGCACTCATTTTCCTTGTCTATAAAATGGAAATAAAAATAATATCTCCTAAGAACGCTGGAAGGATTAAATGAAATCATACTTGTAAATTGCTTAGAAGAGTAGTACTGGCACGTAGTCTTAGCCATTACCATTATCAATTATTTTGGGGTTGTGGGATTACAAGTGATTTGTCTCCTTATAAAAACCTTCAGAGTTGGGGCACCTAGGTGGTGTCGTTGGTTAAGCATTCGACTCTTGGTTTCGGCTCAGGTCTGATCTCAGGGTCATGAGATTGAGCATGGTGTCCGGCTCCGTGCCATGTGTGGAGTCTGCTCTTTTAAGACTCTCCTTTTCTCTCTCCCTTTCCCCCTGCACGCACAAACTCTCTCTCTCTGAAGGTTTTTTGTTTTGTTTTGTTTTTTTTAAGATTTATTTCTTTATCTCTCAAATAAATAAATAAATCTTAAAAAAAAACCTTCAGAGTTTTTGTTTTATTGTGTTTTAAGTTTGGGACCATGAATCAGAGGGGATGGGAGTGTAATACTACTTGGGACCTAGTCTTCCAATGAAATTTTCAGTTCTGTTCCTGAAGTAGCTATCCTCAACGTCACATGGTTGTGATCCAATTAGATAACCACCTAATATGATAGCTGTCAGGGATAACTCTTTCAAATTTGACCAAAATGAAAAATTGTAAATATATGCATAAACAAGATAATTTCTCTAAAGATAGACTCCACAAGCTAACAATATTTTCTCTGACAATGAGAGACAGGATGAGGTCTTTAAACAGTATTGAAAAACTGAAATAATATCCTCTAAAATAGCTAAGAATACCCAAGGTGGAATAAAATTTCTCAAAACTGAAAATTATAGGGAAGAGGGCAGGAAAAAAACCCCTGAAAATTATAGATGACTACTAACAGTAATAAAATATGAGGCATCTTTGGAAGAATAATCTCATGCTAAAGAATTTCTCTTCCAAATAGTATAGTTCGGATTCAGTATTTTACTTAGCTATTATTGTTTTACAATAATACAAAGCATAATAAAAAAGCAATGTTATCAGACATTGGTATTCTGTTATTTAGACAGAATACAAAAGCAATTTGTAAAACTAATGTTCAGAAGACAAAATTTTGAAGGAGAGGAACGGGATACTTCACATTTAGCAATTTCATCTAGCTGGACTAAAGCTAAGTACTGCCTTGCTTTTCATATGGTTAAACACATGGCCTTAAGAATAAGAAAAATCATTTTAGGGGCGCCTGGGTGGCTCAGTCGGTTAAGTGTCTGCCTACGGCTCAGGTCATGATCCCGGGGTCCTGGGATCGAGCCCCACGTCAAGCTCAGTGGGAAGCCTGCTTCTCCTTCTCCCTCTGCCCCCCTTCCTCCCCCACTTGTGCACTCTCTCTCTCTCAAATAAATAAAATCTTAAAAAAGAAAAAGAAAAATCACTCCAATTTCACTCAGAAAGCAAAAAGATTCTCACAAAGACAAAGTAAACCTAAAATACTTCAAAAATTTTAGCATTACAACTAAAAGAGTTGGCAATAACTACCCCCAAGAGCGAACGCGAGCCTTGGAAGCAGGTAGAGCAACACTGTGACCATGCCTAGAAGCTTCCTCTATGGTCTGCTCCAGGAGTAAAGGAGAGGAGGTTTTCCCTAACAGAAGCTGGGCGGGGCAGGGGGTGGGGGGTGCGGTGCAGAATGCCTAGCTTCTGCAAGCACTGGGTAAAATGCACAAGTGAATTATCAGAGGCTGAGGCTGGTTGTCACTACCGCCTGATCCCAGGCACAGTCATTTTCCCTTAACCTGTGCTTTCAACTCCTGAATTTTAGATAAACAGGAGTTCTTAGAAGTAGGAAGAAAAGTTTGCCAAATAAACATCTGAATGTATCAGCAAGTTCATATATATATGATAAAGAAATATTTACCTTCACTTTTCCCTGAAAAGCAAAACAAGCAAAACAAAATGTTGATTATTATAAAGTCCTTCCAGATGTCACTTTAAAATACTATACTTCCATAAAAATAAGACTTTGTAGTTTTAGTCCATCAGTTCACCCGTATAAAGCAAAATCTGAGGGAGACGCTCGTGACACAAACCTATCTAGTGGCAAATAGGAACTATGCCGGATTCGCTTCAAGGGCATCATCTCCAAGAGCCTGGGTAAGGAGTGGTTTCAGCTCGTACAAGATTTAATACAGGCTGATGGGAGAGACAAATCTAATCCATCATCCGAGAGTACTCTCAAGTACCTTAAGGACTTACGGTTATTTCGTTGGCAGCGCCTATTTCCACATTTATTTATCCTAAATCTATAACATAATTTCTGCTAAAGAATTGCGTTCTTGCTTTGAAACCTCCAGACTGACGCTGTAAAATTTTACCTTATTCAGGAATATTCTGAAAGACTATTTGTGAAGATTCAAATTATGCACAGTTTGGCAGTTTGTAAGCTGCTGCTCATTTACTACTAAAAAAACTGTCTTCATTTTGCCCACGCTTATTTAATGCCATCGTTTGATTATTAAAATAACATATGCTCATTGCAAATACATGTTTTTTTTTTTAAGAAAGAAAACACAGACGAAATAAAAAATGTTATCCATAACTCCCTCTGCCCTAGATAAATACCATTTACATTTTGGTAAATGTCCTTTTTCTTTGCATATAGACATTTAGATATTATATTAAGTATGTTTTTACAAAAATATACATACTGTTTGATGCCTGTTTCTTTTCTTCAATGTGCTATTGGTCATTACTGACCTAAATGAATACAAATTCTCAGCAATATTTCTAATGGCTGTATTCTACTCAATGAATATACCATAAATCATTTAACCAGTTCCTTAATGATAAACATTTAAATTTTTCCCATTTATATTTATGATAAGTGAGGGTAGTTAATCAGATCATAATGTGAGTTCATACTGAGGATCACCCCTTATCTAGGAATTTGCCCTCATCTGATATTAAATCAATAGCTTCCAATGAGCTACTATATGTGACTCATATAAACCCAAACTCCTGTTTAAAGATGTTCTTTCATTTCTAATCTAAGAAAGACTAGTCTGCCAACATTTAGGGAATGATGCACTCTCACTGCTTTCCAGGAGGAAATTTATGTTTATTGACTATATGAGATCAGCAGCTTTTCAAATTTTAAAAAATGAAAAACTTATACATTTGCTAAAAGCACATCAAATATTTCATCAGTAAGCACGTATGACGGGAACAGGGATATAGATTTCCTAAGCAAAAATCTGAAATCATACACTGAACTGGTTTATTCAACAAACCATTCTGCCTATTACAGACTGGGCAGGGTTTCTGAGTTTCAATTTTACACC
Source organism: Callorhinus ursinus (assembly GCF_003265705.2). Classification (NCBI taxonomy): domain Eukaryota; kingdom Metazoa; phylum Chordata; class Mammalia; order Carnivora; family Otariidae; genus Callorhinus; species Callorhinus ursinus. The sequence goes on from NW_027397070.1 coordinate 27,588,720, forward strand.
CCCTCTGCCTCTGCACAGTGCCTAGCACATAGTAAACAGAGGGTAATCATTTGTTGAAGGAACAAGTGATCTTCCCAACGGTAGTCAAGCCCATTAAATGAGGAGAGCAGTTTTCATCAATCATTCACTTAACAAACTACTCCATCTGTTATGTGTCAGGCTCTCTATTAACAGATGAAACCAATAAATACTCCCCATATGCCCAAAGTACTAGGGTAGATCAATAGACACGTAATAGTAAAATAATGCCAGACAGTGGAAACGGGGTAAGAGACACAAAACGTGACATAAGATCACTTTATGCGGAGAGAGGGGTTACTTCCAGTTAGGAGAGTCAGGGAAGGTGGAAAAGGCAACATTTGGGCAAGATTTTGTGTGGAAGGAGAAAATGAAAAATGTTAATGAAACATAAAGACATGTGAATTTGAAATCAGACTCCCAATATGTACAATCATTTCAGGTTCTGGGAAAGATCTGAGGCAGTTTTTGTGGATATTCATTTAACTAGAAACTGAAGAAAAATAGTAAAAAACTAAACACATATTATGTAAAAATCACAGAATAAATATTTAACCTAATCTCCACCCTATGATAATCTAACACCATGAACTTCATTACACAAATACTCCTTACTGAAGTATAAATATTTTAAACACCAATTTCTCTGTAAGGGTGAGGCATAACTTCTATGGAAACAGGAATATATGATCTCAAATGCTCTTCCTAACTCTTATCTGGCCTTCCTCCTCCTTTTAACCAAAGTTCACTGGCTGATAAATAATATAACAGTGCAAATAAATAACTCACCTTGACCAGAAGCCAAAGGACTTAAAGGTCTTTTAATTGTCTGTGGCCTAGAAACAAAAGAATTAAATTGTAAAATATAATTATGTTACCTATCTTGTTATAATTATCTAAGTAAAAGTGAAATTATCTCAGAGAACTGCTTAATGACTACATCCAAAATCAAACTGTTTTAAAAACACTGAGCTTATAAAATATTTAGTTTTCTCTAATTGCTTGTTTTAGCAATAGTTTCTGATCTTTTCCCATTGTAGCAGCCAGAAAGCCATTTCCTAATCACTTCTTCAAACAAAGGAAGAAAACACGTTAAGCTCTTCTCCTAGTCACTAATGTTTTTACATATATTACATGTACCCATATGTGTGTTTGCATGTGGCACAAAGCGCACTCCTGACTGAAAGACAAACAAGCAAGAAATATAAATACCCAAACCAAGCATGAAAAGAAAAAGGGGGGAAAGCACTGTGGGTAGATTATTTTCCACTTAGTTAACCTTATGTATGTCAACTGACCCTGTGGCCACCAAGTTTGTTATGATTTCAATAAAAGGTATTTTTTAATATGAAAAAAAGAGTCAAAATGTCACTGAAGTGCCTTTAAATCTCAAACTAAATATTCATTAGTATCATTAGTAAAATGTAGGGATTGCTTTGTCTGCAATTTGAATTTTATGAACTCTCACAACTTGAGACATTTTGAGGACAGAACATGTAAGCTATATTTTAACATACTGAATTTTGTGCCTCATATATTGTTTATATATTAGAAATATTTATACTGGGAATCATAATAAAAATTAGTTAGGAAATAGCTACAGTACAAATATAAAAATCTAACAAATGCTTCAGTTGGACTCTATTTTAGTTCATATTAAAAACAACAAAAACAAAAAACCAACAACCTTTAGGGGTGCCTGGCTCAGTCAGTAGAGCATGCAACTCTTGATCTTGGGGTTGTAAGTTAGCGCCCCAAGTTGGGTGTAGAGATTATTTAAAAATAAAATCTAAAGCAAAACAAAACAAAACAAAAAACCTTTAAAGTAAGCCAATTAAGTCAAACATTCCTAATAATAAACCAGGGAATTTAAATGAAACACACGGTAGAAATGAGTAAATAATGAAAATTCTCCACTTCAAAACTGGAGAAATTCTTCAAATCAAAAAAAAAGAAAACAGACTTGGGCGCCTGGGTGGCTCAGTTGGTTAAGTGTCTTCCTTTGGCTCCAGTCATGATCCCGGGGTCCTGGGATCGAGTCCTGCATCGGGCTCCCTGCTCCGTGGGGAGCCTGCCTCTCTCTCTCTCTCTCTCTCTCTCTCTCTCTCTGTCTCTGTCTCTCTGTGTCTCATGAATAAATAAATAAAATCTTTAAAAAAAAAAAGAAGAAACAGACTTGACATTTTATTGGTGTAAGTATAACTGCTAATCTCTTATACTTATATTTGACTTATGCAGTGAAATGTATTATTACCGTTATCTGGGAACTCCAAAGATTTTCTCAGAATTCTCCTCACCTCTGAGATAGTATAATGCAAATGCACACACAAATTCCTTCCAAAAACCAATAAGCACATTGGTTAGAAGCCAGTGGTTTATAAGAGGCAGGTAAACTTGAAGCATGTCCCAGTCACACAGTGATGAAACTATTTCTATTGTAGCAGTAAGAGTATGAAGTGGGTTCTTCCACTTACTAGATTTTTGACACTGGAAAAATCATTTAACCTTTGCAAGTCTCAAGTTTCTCCATCTGTAAACAGTGATGACTACAACACAGGGCTATTGCAGGGACTAAAAGAGAAAATGTACGTACCATGCTTAGCACAAGTCTGGCACACAGTGAGTGTTCAAGTGTTACTTATTGTAATTATTCTCTGAAATTAACTTAACTTGAACTTGAAAGCAGGTAAAATAACTAGAGCCTCAAAAGATGAACACAGAGCACCAAAAAGAGATTTAGGAGTCTTTACTACTATTCTTTACTACTAAGAATATGATCCTGGGAAATGAAGTAAACCTGGCTGGCTCTAGGTTATTTCATCTATAAAATGAGATTCTATAATCCACTGGAGAAACACCTGTGAAATGTCTACAATACTCCCATGAAAGTCTTATACTATTCTATGTCTTTTATTTTTTTTCTATGTCTTTTATTTTTTTTTTAAGATTTTTTATTTATTTTTCTATGTCTATGTCTTTTAAAGAAGAAAAAAATATTTGTTGAAACTCATGTCCCCATGTTTCCCCAGAGGAGAAGTGGATTAATGAATAAGCATGTTTCTATGTCCAGATGCATCCTTTAACAAAATAAATGTGATTTGCAATTTAGAGTCATTATTAATTTTTTATTTGTTTATAAATAAAAATCACTCTATATGTCAGGATTTTCTAAGTGAAAAGGACACATACTTAAAACAGTTTTCTTCATAGATGACGTTCCAAATCTTCCAAGCATCTAGCCCCTTGTAACCCGTGTAGCGCTCGGGATTAAGGAGCAAATCTACATATTCAGCATCAGGAGATTGTATGTCTGTAAAATGAAATGTTCCATTAAATCTTTTTCTTCAGTTACCTTAAAAAACTAGTATAATAGACTATATTCCACTGATTCTAAGGCACCACAAATATAACAGTGCCTCCAGACTTTAAAAACAATCTTTTACAAGAAAGATGAGAGAGAAAAGAGGAAGGCACAAACAGACACATTAAATGTACTCACTGGTTGCAAAAGCATCCTGCTTTTAAAAATGGTAAAAAATAGGAATATGTAAATTTTAGAATAGAAGAAACATGGTAATTTAGTTCTGATAAGCTATCCAGATGAAAAATATACTATATATTTCCCTCCACATTAACTGCAAGCAGTTCCTCAGTAACTAGGATCAATGAAGATGTATTATTACCAGACACTGTTTATTACCAAAAATTTCCTTCTTACATGACCACCATCAAGATCCACTACAAAGCTGTCCCAAAGGTATAATCCTAAACATGCAAAAAATTATAAGCAGGATGATACTTGCATCAGCATTATTTATTAAAGGGAAAATTAGAAGCAACCTAAATGTCCAACAGCAGCACATGGGGCTCTGGAGCCAGAGTGCCTGGGTTAGAATCCAGGCTCTACTACTTATTCAGGGTGGAACCTGGGGCAAATCACATATGTTCTCGAAGCATTGGTACCATCATTTATAATATGGAGATAACACTCAGTGTTACTGTGAGACTTAAGTAAGTTTATATGTGCAAAGTGCTGAGAACCACGGTACGAGTATAACACATATTAGCTAGTGGTATTATGAGATATCTTAACAGGACATTTTACAATCAACAAAACTGTTAAGTACAAATGCTATCTAATAAAATGAAAAGATAAGAATTATAGAAAAGTTAATTACAGATACCAATGAAAAAACATACAAAAATTGGTGAGATACTGGTTTCTCATATGTTCTATAAGTTTCTGTAATGGATTATAACTTTGAAACAAAAAAATGTCCCCTCGTTCTCCAATGGCTTTGGGAAATTATTTAATATACAGTAATACCTTCCTCATTTATAAAGCTTAACAACAGGAACCAACAAAAAATGAAGTGGGCAAAAAAGCAACCAAAGTAGATGACAAAAATCTGAGCACACAGGTACTTATAAGAAGCCCATCAAGCTCTCAAAAGTACCTACCTTTTTTTTTTTATGAAATTCAATTTTCTTTTTAAGATTTTATTTATTTTTTGACAGAGAGAGAGACAGCGAGAGAGGGAACACAAGCAGGAGGAGTGGGAGAGGGAGAAGCAGGCTTCCCGCTAAGCAGGGAGCCTGATGCAGGGCTCAATCCCAGGACCCTGGGATCATGATCTGAGCCAAAGGCAGAATGCGGGGCTTGATCCCAGGACCCTGGGATCATGACCTCAGCTGAAGGCAGACGCTTAACGACTGAGCCACCCAGGCATCCCGAAAAGTACCTACTTTTTATTAAAAACACAATGACAAAAACAAAAATAAAACTAAGCTTGGCTATTTTTATCCCAATTGACAGTACATTAGAGACATAAATTAGGGGAAATTTTGCTTCTAGAAGTAGCACAGTGACAGCATCTAGAAATAACTGAGAGTCCATGCAGAAGTGGCAATTAAAATAACTAGAAAAAGTAGAAATAAAAACTTAAAAACAGGGGCACTTGGCTGGTTCAGGCAGTAAAGCATGTGACTCCTGATCTTGGGGTTCTTAATTTAAACCCCAGGCTGGGTGTAGAGATTACTTTAAAAAAAAAAACAAAAAACTTAAAACAAATTTGTATGGGATCCTCTGGTTCAGGAACAGATACTCCTGTTTATCTCAACTAATACTCAAAGTATTGCCACAGTATAGCAAATTAGGATAAACTCATAAAAAAATAACCCTCATTTTTAAAACATATAAATAATGCTCAGCATCTAGTACTTTAAGACTGAAAACAAATTACCAATAATTTTTAATATTTTGCCTAATTAGGCATAAATATTAGTTGACTCATAATTTTACTTATAACAAATACTTCATCTTGCCTCAACTTTTTAATAAAAAATAATTATTACTGGGGCGCCTGGGTGGCTCAGTCAGTTAAGTGTCTGCCTTCGGCTCAGGTCATGATCCCAGGCTGGGATGGAGCCCCACGTTGGGCTCTCTGCTCAGCAAGGAGTCTGCTTCTCCCTTTCCCTCTGCCCCTCCCCACCACTTGTGTTCTCTCTCACTTGCTCAGAGTAAATAAATAAAAAATTTTTTAAAAATTGTTACTATAGGGCGCCTGGGTGGCTCAGTTGGTTAAGCAACTGCCTTCGGCTCAGGTCATGATCCTGGAGTCCCTGGATCGAGTCCCGCATCAGGCTCCCTGCTCGGCAGGGAGTCTGCTTCTCGCTCTGACCCTAACCCCTCTCATGTGCTCTCTCTCATTCTCTCTCTCTCTCTCAAATAAATAAATAAAATCTTTAAAAAAAAATTGTTACTATAGCCATATTTTGTCAGATGACAAAAGCTCAAATTTCTAACTAAAATTTACAAAATACCTTCTGTCTTCTACCTACCATTTACATACATTATATCTTCCTTACAAAGCTATCCTTTTTTTTTTTTTAATATTCACCCTCCTTTAACAGAAGAAACAAATATAAAGGGACAAGTGATTCCAAGATAACAGAACTCCACCAGATAAAAATTATTGATTCTCAGTCCTTCCTACACAAATATAAGCAGGTAGTCTCAAAAGTACACTTTGATAAACAAAGTTAAAGTATTACTGTTCTTTCTGTAACACTGCAGGTCTAAAAAATATGTGCTGCATGTTAAAAGTTTAATTTTATCTCATAGTAATATTCAGGCCAAAGAATCCTTGTGAAAAAGATAGTAAAGTTAAGGGGCTGGGAGAGCATTTTACCCCCCTTCTACACTAGTCTAAACCTTGGTGTAAGTCCACAACTCCTTATCCAACATCCCTGGGGCCAAATGTGTTTTGGAATTCAGAACTTTTCAGATTTTAGAAAAGTATTATAGCATATGCAACAATATACTGAATAATTACTCCAGCAGGGACTGGGGCAGCAACTTTTAATCAAACACCAAAAATATTTCTGTAGTGAAACATGTGAATGTTCACACTAAATGAGTCTGTGCTAAACTTAGGGGGAAAATACTCAGTTTTCAGAGTTTTCAGATTTGGGAATTAGGAATAAAGGATTATAAATATTATTCACCAAGGCATAACCATGTTTTACATTAAGGAAAGCATATGTTTCTTTCCCCCCCCCCCAAAATGAAACCACAAAGTTAAAAATAAGTACTTTCTCTTTGCCTTCCTCTTTTCGGAGGGAATTGCAGGATTTGTCTCTCACTTGCAATGAAAATGATCTATATTATTCTTTTTGCTTATTTTTTTCTTTTTAAGATCATTAATCTGCTTCAAAAGAGCCACTGGAGGATACCAAAACTCAGTTTGATTTGATTTTGATTAGCCAATTAAAAGGCTAACAATTCAACTTAGAAAAAGGAAAAATAGGGGAATCCATAAATCTGAATAAAGGGTTCTAATGGGCCTTAGGGCTCCTGGATTTGAACAGTACCAGAACTCTGGCCCAGTTTCCCATATCTCAGATACAACTCATGGTTCATTCTTCTCTTTTCCAAAAGCAACACACACCATCATCAAGGAAAATATGTAACAACCCAAGGCCAGTACGACAAAAGCAAGTTTTTACAATCTCAATCTCTACATTTGAGCTATTTATGCAAAATGTGTATATTACAAAAATAATATATATATTTTATATATTACTGAGATACACAAAACTGTAAGACTCAGACTCAGGAGGTAAATTTTTTCCAGAAACTGAGGGTTTGTTTTTTTTTTTAACTGCGGTAAAACATATATAACATAAAACTTACCATTTTAACCATGTTTAAAAGTACAATCCAGTGACATTAATTATATTCACAACATTGTGCAACCATCACCACTGTTTCCAAACTTTTCTATAACCTCAAACAGGAACTCTAACCATTAAACAATAACACCCCATTCTCCCCTTCTGCTAATCTCTGGTTACTCTGTGAAACATACAATAGTTGTCCTTTTGTGGCTGGCTTATTTCATTTAGCATAGTATTTTCAAGGTTTATCCATGTTGCAGCACATATCAAAACTTTGTTTATGGCTAAATAATATTCCATTGTATGTATTTATTATTCACTTGTTGATGGATATTTGGGTCATTTCTACCTTTTTTTGTGAAAAATGCCACCACAAATATGGGCATACAAGTAACTGTTTCCCTGTCTTCAATCTTTTTCGGTACATATTTAGCAGTTGAATTGTTAGGTCATATGGTAATTCTGTCTTTTGCTTTTTGAGGAACTGCCAAACTTTAGAAACTGAGGTCTAAAAACCATTTTAAAAGATTTTTTTTTCAGGGGTGCCTGGGTGGCTCAGTCAATTGGGTGCCTGCCTTCGGCGTGGGTCATGATCCCGGGGTCCGGGGATCAAGCCCCGCATTGGGCTCTCTGCTCGGTGGGGAGCCTGCTTCTCCCTCTCCCTCTGTCTACCACCCTGCTTACTTGTGCTCTCTGTCAGATAAATAAATAAAAAATCTTAAAAAAAAAAGATTTTTTTTCCCTTACACCCAATTTTAAACAAAATGCATACTATAAAAAATGTTATACCATCAGCTTCACAGAAGTTGTCTGAGGAATCATCATGCTTGGTCCACTGAAGAACAGCCTTCTGCGTTTCCTCACTTCAAATAAAGAAAACAGGTACAGTTATCCCTTTTTTCTAAGTTACCATTTCACAAGAAAAAAACATAAAATACTACTGCAAAAAAAAAAAAAAATCAAACCTCAGAGATTCATCCACAGCTCCAAGTCGTTCAGCTTGTTCACATTCTTCAATGAGATTATTGGCTACCTCAGAATACTAAAAGGAAAACGAGAATAAACAGATTACAACTTACTGCATTTTAAAAACTTTTTAAAAGAATTTCGAAGTTATTTGAAGTTCTTTTATACCTAGCACCATTTCCTTGGCTTTAAAACTTAAAAAAAAAATTAAGCCCTCACATCTCCCCTGAAGCTAAAAAAAAAGACATAAAAGGCTTTGTCCCTTGTTTTTGTTGGTGAACACATTTACTATATGGTCACAAAATAAAAAATACAGTTCTGATAACTCCTTACCAAGCTGTTCGCTAAGAAAATCTCTGAGGTCTAAGGAGCACTAGGCAAAGCATCATGAGGTAATGTCCCACTTTTTTTTTTCTTTTTTTTTCTTAAAGTAGTCGCCATGCCCAGTGTGGAGCCCAGCACAGGGCTCAAACTCATGACCCTGAGATCAAGGCCTGAGCTGAGATCAAGAGTCGGACGCTCAACCAACTGAGCCACCCAGGGGCCCCAATGTCCCACTTTTCTAATGGCCTAATTGGAAGCATCAGTTTTCTCTTCCACAAATAACTGGTTGGACCAGAGGATGTGTGTCTAGGTCCATCTCAACTCTAAAAGCCATGATTCTAAATATGCCCTGGGGCCCACCAAGTCTTATAAAAAGTATTCCAATATCTGTAGGTGTTTAAAATATATTCTTTAACCACTTCCTTCTCAACTTCTAAGCCTTACACACAGGCACACGTGCGTGCACACACACACATTACTCTGCTAGGCATGTATGTTGCACAGCGGAAGTGAATGCAGATCATAAGATTTCACAACACTGAAAGATAACACTGGAAGCAGAAGGCACAGATTCAATCACTCAACAAATATTTATTGAGCGGGGCGCCTGGGTGGCTCAGTCGTTAAGCGTCTGCCTTCGGCTCAGGTCATGATCCCAGGGTCCTGGGATCGAGCCCCACATCGAGCTCCCTGCTCAGCAGGAAGCCCGCTTCTCCCTCTCCCACTCCCCCTGCTTCTGTTCCTGCTCTCTGCTGTGTCTCTCTCTGTCAAATTAATAAAATCTTAAAAAAAAAAAAAAAATATTTATTGAGTGCCCTTATTGTTAGGATGACCATACTGACTGCCCGGCCTATCACACTTCCAAGAATAAAAAGGAACACTACGATAACTGAAATGATACAATTTTTTGAAATATTTATTTACCGAACAACTCTGTTTCATTACATTGGTTAAGCTATAAGACAGCTCAATTCCAACACTATTTTTTTTTTAAAGATTATTTATTTGACAGAGAGAGAGAGAGGACAAGTAAGCAGAACAGCAGGCAGGGGGAGAGGGAGAAGCAGGCTTCCCGCTGAGATGCAGGGCTCGATCCCAGGACCCTGGGATCATGACCCGAGCCGAAGGCAGATGCTTAACTGACTGAGCCACCCAGGCGCCCCCAACACTATTTTCAAAACTAAAATTCTTTCTACATAATTAAGTATTAAGGGGATATGATATATTCAATCTACTCTCAAATGGTTCCGAAAATAAGAATATGTATATAGAAAATAAGAATATGTATATATGTATACAGAATATGTATATAGAAATACGTATATAGAAAAATGAAGCAAAATACTAAAAATCAGTGAATCTGAAGAGTACACAAAATGTCTTTATACTAACCTTCCAACTTTTCTATAAGCTGTTAATTAGCTTAAAAAGTTAAAAATACATATCAAAAAATGAACAGAATTTGTTCAAAAAATGACATACCTATGTACATTAAAACAAAAAATTTTAAAACCTTATCATTATAACTATATGATCATTAAAACATAAGTTAAACAAAATATTCTTTGGGTTTTTTCTTTTTTTACTATTCTTTGTTTCTATTTAAAAATTTGTTAAGTCACATATGTCTCAATTTTATATCACTGGCAATTTTCTGAAGAAATTTTTTCAGTTTATTATTTTTAATTTTTCATAAAACTGCCCATAATCTTCTCCAAAGTTAATTTTTATGGCCAGTCAATTTGAAATCATCTATACCTTCAATTAGCTCTTCCCTGCATTTATAATTTTTAATTGAGAAAAATATTCTCTCTACAGGTAAAGATGTGAAACTATTTTAAAATACCAAATTATTTTCAGAAGGTCTGTTCTTTTGCTTCCAAAGTATGTTTCTTCACTAAATATTTTAAGACAAAACTCATCAAATAATTTTTTTATTATTTTAAATGTTTTGCTTAATATAGATGCTACAAAATTGTAAGCCTTCTTATTTCATTTCAGATGAGAATATAAACTTATCCAAATAAAAACACGAGTTTCATCAAGAAGACTCTTCCCACAAGAGGAGATACTCCAAAACACAATTATAAAATGTCAGAATTAAACCTTACAACACCATTTGAACTTTTGCCACCTAATGTGTTCAATCCCTTCCTAGCTTTCATAGGAATAAATTTCAATGTCTTTGTTTATAAGCTTTATTATAATAACTGCAATTTGCTAAACTTTCAAAAGCTAAGAATATTTTTCTTTAAGCATTCCATTCATTGATACTTTGAATAATAATTTTCCACTGATTTTAAACATATAGTAATCGACATTTAGAGATCTCACTTATTAGAAATTAGTTAATACCACTGAAGGACTCTTGGGTTGTTTTACAAAATAGTCTTCAAAAGCTCAACCATTTATAAAAGATGGACAGCAAGGAAGGTACTTCTGTCCATGCCAAAGTAGTATTTTCTTCAATATTAGCTTCACCTCAAAAATTTTATGGTCATTAAGTGTATATATAAATATGAAAACCTGTACATTTTGACAATTACCACTTCAATCTTAATTGGTAAAATATCACAGCATGTTTGGACACAATTATGAATTATGTGTATATCTTTTTTTTTTTAGGTGATCTCTACACCCAATGTGGGGCTTGAACTCACAACCCCGAGATCAAGAGTCACATGCTCTACTGACCAAGCGCCAGCCAGGTGCCCCTGAATTATGTGTATATCTTAACCAACTACAAATTCATTTCTGCTCCACAGATTTCTTGATTTAGTCAGAACTGTTTTTGCCAAAACTCGTCTATTATCACCACACAACAAATATTTTGTCTTCAGTTTCGAGCTTGAAATGAATTTATAATGGCATTCACAACAGGGACAAATGTTTTCCCTCAAAAGCATGAACTTCAAAAAGTTATGATGATGATCTTATCATTTAACCATGTGCAAAGTTCTGCCATTGGAGCCAACACATTAATAGCTATGACTTCATCCTTTGATTGTGAACAAGAAAACATGGAGGGGGCACCTGGGTGGCTCAGTTGGTTAAGCGTCTGCCTTCAGCTCAGGTCATGATCCTGGAGTCCTGGGATCGAGTCCTGCATCAGGCTCCCTGCTCAGCAGGGAGTCTGCTTCTCCCTCTGACACTCCTCCCTCTCATGCTCTGTCTCATTCTTTTTCTCTCAAATAAATAAATAAAATCTTAAAAAAAAAATGGAATCAAAAATGAGCAAAATTACTTCAGAATCTATGGTGGAAAAAGTGAATAGTGGTTGCCCCTGGAGGAAAAAGTAGAAATTGATTGGGACAGGGTATCATGTAACTTTCTAGGGTAATGGTAATGTTCCCTATTATAATAGAAGCATAGATTACACAGGTATATGCATTTAGCATATGCACACTTAAGATTTGTGCATCTCATTGTATGTTAACATTATAAAAAATACATATAAGGAAATATTGGACTCTGGTTAATGATATACTTCTACTTGTGTGTATATATATATATATATATAGTTGATGACACATTTAAGGCAATGCACACTGATGCTTGCAATTTACTTTGAAATACATCCAGAAAATAATATTTTTAATGGATAATTAGAAAGATGGACAGACATATATGAGATAATGTAAGTTTACATAATGTAAATGGTAGAATCCAGGTGATGGGTATGAGTGTTCACAGGAAAATTCCTTCAACTTTGCTGTATATATGAAAATTTTCATAACATCAGAAAATTTTAATTTAGAACAGTTAGTCTAAATGAAAAATCACATATATCAGAATGATACGTAAATGCACCACTGCATCTACACATTAAGTTGTTTTTTTTTTTAATTTTTTATTGTTATGTTAATCACCATATATTACATCATTAGTTTTTGATGCAGTGTTCCATGATTCATTGTTTGTTCATAACACCCAGTGCTCCATGCAGAACGTGCCCTCCTCAATACCCATCACCAGGCTAACCCATCCCCCCACCCCCCTACCCTCTAGAACCCTCAGTTTGTTTTTCAGAGTCCATCATCTCTCATGGTTCGTCTCCCCCTCTGACATACTCCCCTTTTCTTCCTCTCCTGTTATCTTCTTCTTTTCCTTTTTTCTTAAAATATGTTGCGTTATTTGTTTCAGAAGTACAGATCTGTGATTCAACAGTCTTGCACAATTCACAGCGCTCACCGTAGCACAT